>NW_026558904.1:0-105554 GCF_026930045.1 Uloborus diversus | reverse complement strand
AACGCGAAAATTTTCCAAAAACAAACCTTAAAATTTTGAAGTCTGCGCCACCCGCCCCACTAACACCCCCCCCCCCCCTTTAGGCCACACCGCTTCTGATCTTATTCGAATAAAATGCTTGAATTTTTTATCCAGATGGCCGATGCTTGTTCTGTTTCAAAGTAACTTATTTAGGGGGATACCCCCCTTAGATTGAACCCCCCTCAAATTACGGGGGAAGGGGGCTCCCCAAAAAAAACATAAGTACAATTTTTTTTCAAAAACAAGCGCTAGAAATTTTAAGTTTGAACCAACCTCTCCACTGACCACGCCCCCTCCCCCCCCCCATAGACCACACTGCTTCTGATCTTATTGGAATAAAGTGCTTGAATTTTTTTTATCCAGACGGCTTATGCATGTTCTCTTTCAGAGTAACTTGCGTAAGGGGATACACCCTTTTAAATAGAAACCCCCACAAATTACGGGGGGTTCCCCCCACCCCCCAAAAAACTCATTAAAACACGAAAATTTTTAAAAAACAAATCTTAAAAATTCGAAGTTTGCGCACCCCGCCCCACTACCCCCCCCCCCCCCGGAGGTGACACTGCTTCTGATCTTATTAGAATAAAATGTTTGAATTTTTTTATCCAGATGGCCAATGCCTGTTCTGTTTCAGAGTAACTTAAGTGAGGAGATACCTCCCTTAAATAGAAACTGCCCTCAAGTTATGGGGGGTGGCTGATTCTCCCCCCCAAAACATTGTAAACGCTAAAATTTTTACAAAACAAGCCCTAAAAATTTTACGCCACCCGCTATACTGACCACGCCCCCCCCCCCCCCGGAGACCACACTGCTTCTGGTTTTATTGGAATAAAATGTTTGAATTTTTTAAATCCAGATGGCTGATGCATGGTCTGTTTCTGAGTAACTTACGTAAGGGGATACCCCTCCTTAAATAAGAAAGTCCCTCATATTCTGGGGGGCTCCCCCACCTTCAAAAACCTATTAAAAACACGAAAATTTTTCAAAAACAAACCTTTCAAATTTGAAGTCGGCGCCACGGACCCCATTAGTCTGGATCACCGGATAATCCGGCTCGATCGATTTGACCGATTTCCCTTTACATTTAAAGAGCGATCGTCAAAATTCCATAATAATTATTTATTTAACCCTCTCACGGGCAAGACCGTGTTATGTCGTTGGTTGAGTTCCCTTTTCTTCGCAATGCAACCTAGAATCAATTTCTTTTACTCGATAGGGAAAAAATTGAACTGTCACAGGAGAAGATTACAGACTTTGTAGACATGTTTACTGTTTGTTTGTAATTCTATGTGTTTCCTTTTAAGGTGATTTTCAGTGAGTATGTTTTATTTTGTTTTGTTTTTTTTCATTCTCCGGATTTTTGATATTCCGGAATGGGTCGGATTCCAATTAATTCGAATTGTCGAGGTTCTACTGTAATGCCCCACCCCCCCAAAAAAAAAATTCAAAAAGATTATTACATTTTCTCATGGTTTCGATACTTTTTTTGTATTTTTCAAGTAAACGTTCAAAATATTCCCCGCGGTGTGGGGGGGGGGGGGAGCGGGTCCTGACCTTCACGACCCCTCTTTGTATCTGCAATTGACATACACTTGGACATAAAAATATACATCTGTACACCAATATACTCGGGATAACAAGTTACACCTATATACTCGTATATAAACGTATTTACTTGTGTTTACACGTACTTTGATGTACATACACGTGGCAAATACAAAATTAGTGTGTAAACGTATATACTCCGATTAACACGTTTACGCACATACTCGTATATACACGCATTAACTCGTGTATGCATCATAAATATGTATTTTAACTTACAAATACAAATGTACGTCTGTATACGAGTATACTCGGGTTAAACATGTATCTACACGCATATTCTCGTCTGTACACGTACATACTCGAAAATACAAGTTTTTTTTCTTATATGCACGCATGAATATATAATATATACACGTTTAAAAGCTAATTTACCTCTGTACACGAGTACACTTGGGAGAACACGTATCTATACGCATATTCTCGTGTGTACAAGTACACACTCGTATATACACGTATTTACTCGTGCAAAAATGCATAAATATGCATATACGCGTAGAAATACAAATGTACCATTGTACACGAGTATACTCAGATTAAACACGTATCTATACGTCTTTTCTCGTGTGGAATCGCACTTACTCGTTCGTACACGTATTTTCTCGTATATGCATGCATAAATATGTATATAAACGTTTAAATACAAATTTACCTTTGTACGCGAGTTTAGTCGGGTTAACACGTATCCATACACAAATTCTAGTATGTACACGAACATACTCGTGTATACAAGTATTTACTCGTGTTTGCACACATAAATAAGTATACAGGATGTATCAGTACAGCGTTTACATACTTTCAGGGCAGATACAGTGCACCTAGACGCGATAGTGACGACACAAAGCGTAAGACAGGGCACGATTAAGAAAAAAAAAAAAGGTTAAGTTTTTTAATACAGCAAAAATACTGGTAAGATTTGTCTGGTACATACAACAGATGTCGCTACGTAAACCGAAGCATCAGATGACGGTGCAGGCGCACACGTGGTTTTTGTTCCACCAGGAAGTCCGGGACCCGCCCGGTATTTTTGCTAAATTTCGATATTACGGGCGGGGTCGTAATTTCGAACACCTTCTTTGATGATGATCGTTGGCCCCTTAATTTTCTTTTTCCTTAGTTTTTTGCTGCACTAAAGATTCTGAACATGTTCTCTTCTCTTATTCGTGTTTTGTCTTTTTGGTGATTGGTGTTGTCACTACCGCGCCAGGAAAGTGTTTCCGACCATGCTTTGCTATGTGTTTCCCCTCGTCTAGGTGTATTCTATCTGCCCTGAAAGTCTGTAAACGCTGTACTGATAAACATTGTGTACACTTAGAAGTTTGAATATAAATCCGTGCACTAATAGACTCGGGAAATACGTATTTATACGTAAAATTTCGTGTTTGCACTTACGAACTCGTATATACACGTATTTACTTCTGTTTGCACGTAGAGATACAAAATTCCTGTAGACACGAATATACTCAGGTTAACACGTACAGCTCCGTATATACACGTACACACTCGTATATACACGTACTTCCTCGTATATACACGTACTAACTCGTGTATGCACGCATAAATATGTGTTTTAACCAAAACTACAAATGTACCTCTCTACTCGAGTATACTCGAGTTAAACACGTATCTATACGCATATTCTTGTGTGTGCACGTACATACTCGTATATACTTGTATTTTCTCATGTATGCACGCATAAAAATGTATATGCAATCTTAAATACAAATGTACCTCTACACACGAGTATACTCGGTGTAACATTTATCTATACGCATATTCTCGTGTAAATACAACGACCTCTACACACGAGTATACGCGGTGTAACATTTATCTATATGCATATACTCATGTGAATACTTACACACTCGTATTCTCTTATATGCACTCATAAATATGTATATACAAAGAAAATTTCTCCGTATACGAGTATATTCGGGGTAACAAATATCTATACACATATTCTCTCGTGTGTTCACGTACATACTCGTTTATACACGCATTTATTTATGTATAAACGCACAAATATGCATATACACATAGAAATACAAATGTACCATTGTACACGAGTATACTCGGGCTAAAAAAAAACCTAGACATCTATTCTTACTTGTACACGAACTTACTCGAATATACACGTATTTTCTCGTATATGCATGCATAAATATGTATATATACGTTTAAATACAAATTTACCTCTGTTCACGAGTATACTCGGATTAACACGTATCCATACGTATATTCCTTTGTGTACACGTATATACTCGTGTATACATGTATTTACTCGTGTATGCACAAATAAATTTGTACATACACTTAGAAATTAAACATATCTCCGTGCACGAATATACTCGGAATAACACGTATTTATACGTATAAACTCGTGTTTACAAATATGTATCGTATATACACATATTTACTTGTGTTCACACGTACTTGTAAAATTCCTGTATACACGAATATCGTCGAGTCAACACATATATACACGTATATGCACAAAAATACTCGTATATACACGTACTTACTCGTATATACACGTATAACTCGTGTATGCACGCATAAATATGTATTTTAACGTACAAGTACAAATTTACCTCTGTACACGAGTATACTCGGGTTAAACACGTATCTATATGCATATTCTCGTGCGTACATGAACTTACTCGTATATACTTGTCTTTTCTCGTATATGCACGCATAAAAGTGCATGTACTAGATTAAATACGAATTCACCTCTGTGAACGAGTATACTCGGGTTAACGCGTATCTATATACATATTCTCGTGTGTACTCGAACATACTTGTATATACACGTAATTTCTCGTATATGCACGCTTAAATATGTATATAAACGTAGAAATACAAATGTACCTCTTTACACGAGTATACTCGGGGTAACACATATCTATACGCATATTCTCATGTGTACACGTATATACACGTATCTTCGCTTGTGTGCACGCATAAATATGTATATACACATTTAAAAGCAAATTTACCTATGTACACGAGTATACTCGGGGTAACACGTATCTATACGCATAATCGTGTGTACACGTACATACTCGTATATACACGTATTTACTCGTTTATAAACGCATAAATATGCACATACACGTAGAAATACAGATGTGCCATGTTACACGAGTATACTCGGGTTAAACACGTATCTATAAGCCTATTATCATGTGTGCACGTACTTACTCGTATATACACGTATTTTCTCGTATATGCCTGCATAAATATGTATATACACGTTTAAATAGAAATTTACCTCTGTACACGAGTATACTCGGGTTAACACGTATCTATATGCATATTCTCGTGTGTACTCGAACATACTTGTATATACACGTACTTTCTCGTATATGCACGCTTAAATATGTATATAAACGTAAAAATACAAATGTACCTCTTTACACGAGTATACTCGGGGTAACACATATCTATACGCATATTCTCATGTGTACACGTATATACACGTATCTTCGCTTGTGTGCACGCATAAATATGTATATACACAATTAAAAGCAAATTTACCTCTGTACACGAGCATACTCGGGGTAACACGTATCTCTACGCATAATCGTGTGTACACGTACATACTCGTATATACACGTATTTACTCGTTTATAAACGCATAAATATGCACATACACGTTGAAATACAAATGTGAAATGTTACACGAGTATACTCGGGTTAAACACGTATCTATAAGCCTATTATCATGTGTGCACGTACTTACTCGTATATACACGTATTTTCTCGTATATGCCTGCATAAATATGTATATACACGTTTAAATAGAAATTTACCTCTGTACACGAGTATACTCGGGTTAACACGTATCTATATGCATATTCTCGTGTGTACTCGAACATACTTGTATATACACGTACTTTCTCGTATATGCACGCTTAAATATGTATATAAACGTAAAAATACAAATGTACCTCTTTACACGAGTATACTCGGGGTAACACATATCTATACGCATATTCTCATGTGTACACGTATATACACGTATCTTCGCTTGTGTGCACGCATAAATATGTATATACACAATTAAAAGCAAATTTACCTCTGTACACGAGTATACTCGGGGTAACACGTATCTATACGCACAATCGTGTGTACACGTACATACTCGTATATACACGTATTTTACTCGTTTATAAACGCATAAATATGCACATACACGTAGAAATACAAATGTGCCATGTTACACGAGTATACTCGGGTTAAACACGTATCTATAAGCCTATTATCATTTGTGCACGTACTTACTCGTATATACACGTATTTTCTCGTATATGCCTGCATAAATATGTATATACACGTTTAAATAGAAATTTACCTCTGTACACGAGTATACTCGGGGTAACACGTATGTATAAGTATATTCTCGTGTTCAGATGAACATACTTGTATTTACACGTACCTTCTCGTATATGCACGCTTAAATATGTATATAAACGTAGAAATACAAATGTACCTCTTTACACGAGTATACTCGGAGTAACACGTATCTATACGCATATTCTCATGTGTACACGTATATACACGTATCTTAGCTTGTGTGTACGCATAAATATGTATATACACAATTAAAAGCAAATTTACCTCTGTACACGAGTATACTCGGGGTAACACGTATCTATACGCATAATCGTGTGTGCACGTACATACTCGTATATACACGTATTTACTCGCTTATAAACGCATAAATATGCACATACACGTAGAAATACAAATGTGCCATCTTACACGAGTATACTCGGGTTAAACACGTATCTATAAGCCTATGGTCGTGTGTGCACGTACTTACTCGTATATACACGTATTTTCTCGTATATGCCTGCATAAATATTTATATACACGTTTAAATAGAAATGTACCTCTTTACACGAGTAAATTCGGGGGTAACACATATCTATGAGCATATTCTCGTGTGTGCACGAACATACTTGTATATACACGTACTTTCTCGTATACGCACGCTGGAATATGACGTAGAAATACAAATGTACCATTTTACACGAGTATACTCGGGGTAACACGTATCTAGACGCATATTCTTATGTGTACACGTACATACTCTTATATACACGTACATACTCGTATATACACGTATTTACTGGTGTATGCACACATAAATATGTATATTTACTTAAAATTTCAAATATACCTCCGTACACGAACATACGCGGGATAACACGTTTATATACGTATATACCCGCACGTAGTCGTATGTACACGCATTAACTCGTGTATGCTTGCATACATATATATATACACGTAGAAATACAAATGTGCCTCTGTTCATGTGATATTTATATTTTACGAATTTAATCTGAATTAAAAAAGTAATCAAATCAATTTGATTACTTTTAATCTGATTACTTTTAGTTTGATTAAATTCAATCTGATTAATTTAATCTGAACTAAATCAATCTGAACTAAATTAGTTTTTTTAGTCAACTAACGAGTTAGTTTAAACTAACGTTAATCTTCGTCTGCAATTGAATTAAATTTTTAAAATATTAGTCTGAACTAAATGGGAGTCAGATTACTTTAGTCAACTAATCAATCAATTACAAATTTAGTTGATTTTTTTAGTTGATGCCCAACACTGGTCTCGGAGACATCGAAGTCTACAATGCCACTTCAAATAAATGGTACTAAGGAGATACCAGTCTGCAATGGTTCTTGAAATAAAGGACGTCTCGGTGATATCAAAATCTACAGCGGCACATAAAATGAATGAAGCCTCGGTGACATCAACGCTTACAGTGACACTTAAAGTGAATGACGTCACGGAGACATCCACGTGACTTCCTTTTACGCCAATTTAATGATCTTTAATCAACACGTCCCGAAAAATATCAATTCCATAACATACCTGATTCGAACGCGTCACCCGTTAAGGACCAAATTGAAACCAAATTCGAAAAATATTTTGTCTGCCAAATTTGACGTAAATGTGATGATAGATCACCAAGTTGGTGACAAAACTTTGCAACCAAAAGCTTACGGATATATTCCCAAATGTTCGCTAAATTATAACAAATCACTTGGGTTTGCATTGAAATTAACACTGATTTTCCCCCCAAAAAGGGGTAAAAGACCCCTTATTTAACATCCAAGTGCAACCAAAATGGGAGGTGCACAACTAGACCCCCTACCAAATTTCAACTTTCTACGACGCACTATTTTTGAGTTATGCGAAATACGTGCATGCATACATACATACGTACAGACATAACATACATAAGTACGTGCATACAGACGTCTCGAGAAAACACGTGATAATTAACTCGATGATCGTCAAATGAAAATTTTGAGCATCCATACGTTCTTTCGCATGTATTCTACGTGTGTTCGGGTAGAAAAAACCACTTAACATTCATTTGGGGATGAATAGAATGAAAAATTAAACCGAAATTTGACGGAAGTTTTCTTCGATAAGAGAATACTTCTTTTATTAAATAAAAATAACTAAATATATTAAATGAACACAATATACTTATTTTAAACACATAAATTATGATTTTTACAATTTGCATTTTTTTCTGTGCTGAAGAATTGTTTCCTAAATCTACGAAACAAGTATTTCATATTATAATTTTATCCAAACAATATCTTTATTTTAAAATTTAGACAATAGTTATTTTTACGAAATTACAAAATTAAAAAAAAACAATAATCTTTGCTTTGAAAGCATTATTTATGCTATAATATTTTTATAATGAAGTGCTTGAAGGCACATCTTTCTTAAGTGAACTAATGCAAGTCATTGCAGTGAAAAAACGGGGGGGGGGGTTTCAAAAAGAAACACGTGTGCATGATTTCATTCACACTTTGATAGAATCAGTTTCATTTTTTTCAATGTAGATAATGATAAACTTTACAAAAAAAATCCTAATGCCAAAAGCTTTATTTACACTCGGATAAGTCAACATCGTAGTAATTATAACAAATTTCAAAAGTGTCAAAAGGCAAACCTTTTCTTTCTTTAAAGTAAATGCGAGTTCTGAATGCCAGAACTCGGTGATTAAATCACCAAGTACATTTCTAGGAATAACATTTATTACATCGTACTTACTACAAGTCAAGAAGAAGGAATATGCACACAAAGGGAAATAATAATATCTTCTCTCTACTACAACATTCAATGATAAAATATAGTTGCATAAGATTTGGAGCCTGGGGAATAGGAATTCCAATTACGTAATATTTCTTTTGCTTTTTTTGCTAAAGTAATGTTGCATTATTCTTCCATGCAATGTTTCCTCCCGAAGGGTCTGGATCTTTTTAAGTATTGCTAAAGTGTTGTTATTCTTAATATAGCTTACATTTTCCCAGCATAAGACGCATATTCTTTCCTTCTAGCTCACGTATTTATTAAATTTATTATTAAATCATTTATTTTTTGTTTACTAGCAAATAAATGATTTTTTTAGATAACTATTACATTTTGCCGTAAATTGAACAATATTTTGCAACAACAGCCTTGATTTCATTTTAGTATATTTTTTACTTCTCGGTGCATACTAGGGATGTGTCTTTCATGATCGAACGGGTCAAAAAGAACGAATCTTTAAAATGAACGGATCCAATCATTCACCTAAAAAATGAACGACCGTTCTTTTGAACGGTGAGCAGCTTGGAACATTCCACTGATTCACTTGTGATAATATCGCATAAAAAAAATTACATTCATTTTCAAACTTTCAACGCTCAATCAGTCTCAAATATCCTTTTTCTCAGTGCAGTAAAATATAGGGTCTGGTGGGGAAAAGTGGTCACAAATTAAATAAAGAGCTATATATTCAAAATAAATGAAAGAATGAGGATATATTTTTTAATTTAGATTTTAACAATTAGTAACTATTTTCTTAATTAACAATTTTGAAACTATCAGTATTTATTACGTGAAAAAATTCGTTTTGTGTGCACATTAAACATTTTAAAATCCGAACCATTCTTTGTAAAATTTTGTTTATTAGAACTTTTAGCAGATTAGTTGTGCAAACCCCTTCCTGGATGTCTCTAGGACACGTCTGCATAAGCATGCTAAGCTGGATTATAATATTTTAGAACGACGTAAGTAAAATGGGGTAAAGTGGTCATAGGTTAAACTTAACCTATATTCTTCATCTAAAATAATTTAATTTTGACTTATTACGCAGATCTCAGTTAAATATTAAATATACTAACCTCTTACTGTTTTTAAGGTAAAGTGAATTAAATACAACTGAGTTTGAATTTGATATATCATGTCGATTGAGTTAAAATAAGATTGTAATCCAACAATATTTGATTAAAAAAAATAGAGTTTTTTCTGCAACCAAACCTTTCAATTTATTCTAGGAGAATAATTTATGCCATTCCTCTTCTTCTCACAAATCAAAATCATATCAGTAAAAATTAGAAACAGAGAGCTAGAAGTAGTATTTCGCATATATTGAATAAATAGATAAAACTTGATATTTTTTTTCTTTGGTTTTTTAATTAAGTAATCATTTTTCCGGAAATCTATTTGAATGTAATGTTCTCTTATTATGTAGTTTTAGTAGTTTAGACATTATTCAGACGCTATCTTTAATATATTCCTTAGGAAATGAAACATTGCGAATTATCACACCTTTTCCTGATGATATTGATAAAATCCAGGAGTGAAATATATGATTAAAATTCTTGGTGAACCAAATTTTCATCATAGTTGACCATCGAAAATGTAGCTAAATTAATTTAAAATATTTTTGAAAAACCAGGTGTGTTGAGCATAAAAAAAACGATTATTTATGATAGTTTTAGATCATTTTTTTTTACTAAGACCACTTTACCCCAACAAAGGTCATTAACACACATAAAAAAGAAAAAGCCACTAAACTATTAAAATTAATTTTTTCTTCCGAAAATTCAGTGCAGCGTGTTTTTTATTAATGTAATGCAAAATAACAATAAAGAAATTTGAAGTTTTAAAAGAAATGCCTGAATTTAGTATTTACCTAAGTTTAAAAACCTGTATTTTATAACCACTTTACCCCATCAGACCCTATTCACTCGAACCTTTTTATTTTCTGCTTTATTCATAATTTTGCTTTAATCGTTGTACAGTGAAACTTGTTTAAGTTGACCACTCGCGGTGCAGTACTTGAGTGGTCAACTTAGACAGGTGGTCAACTTACAAAGGGTTTGTTATAAGATTCTCAGCCAAATTTGGTGCATATTGGTGGTCAAGATAGACAAGTGATTAACTTACAAAGGTGGTCAACTTTACAGGTTTAACTGTATTTCATTTACAATTTTCCTACGTATCCATTAGTAATGTTTTGTATAACGTGTTTGGGCTACTAACAAAATGTTTGGACATTTTACTTCCTGTCCCACAAGCCAGGTAAAATCCTTCTCACGCTCTCCGTCGCCAAAATCATTTCTAAAAATACCTATTATCACTTTTCTGGCAAACGTTTTGTATTCTATGACATCCCTGTAAACTACTATCTACATTGATTTGGCTTTATTTTTTACTCATTATGACTGTCTAATTTTTTTCGCAATTTAAAAAAAGTGTTGCTTTTTTTTTGTTCTCATCGGTACTGTGGAATAATTTTGAAACTCTCTAATATTTTTCACGTAAGTCATCTCTTTTTTAAAATTAAGTTATCCTGTACTCCGGCTGAGCTACCGATAGATTTGTTGTTCTGTTTTCGTTATACAAGGTCTATTAGTCGACTTGCCGACAGTTCAGAAACGTTCAACCGAGACACCGGAACACTGTGCTGTAACTGTAGCTGTAAAAAATTAATTTTTTGACTTGCTGAAATGGAACTTGTAATTTTTGGAATGGAAAGCATATCTTACCATTCAGAAACTGAGAAATGTCTAACAAAATGAACTACAATTGCTTTATACATGTAAGCCCGAATAAAGGATTTATGGCTGCTTACATGTATAAAGCAATGGACTGCTTGGAATCAAAGCGTTCAATTGATAAACATGATTACATTTAAATGAAAAATTTTGTTTGATAAGCTTTTTTATGGATAGCAAAAATGTTATGGAAAAAAGGATTCCATAAAACAAGTTATGGACTTTTTTTTAATAGTAAATAAATATTATTTTATCTAACTTTCACATGTAAACGCAAACTAAATATTATAACGAATCAAAGGTTTTGCTATTATCACAGCATATTCTTAATAATTGGTGTGTACCTTTTCTTTTTAAACTTCGTCTCGTTTTATAATGCTACAAAATTTACGTCAGTTGTTCCAGAATGTTGTTTTTTTAGTTTCTTTAAAATTATAGATCTACTTTGCTAAAATGTTTGCATTATATATTTTACAAATATGCAGCTTGAAGTCAAAAGGTTTAATAGATAAACAAAATAATATTTAAAAGAAATTTACGCTGAACCAGCCTTTCTTTGGATATCTAACATTGTAGCAAATATTGATTTCCGTAAAAAAAAATATTTTGCGGCCGTTTTTCTTTTAGCTGAATGTATAAAATTTGACATATTTTGTAATCTTTTTAAAATAACAGTATTTCGTAAATGGCAACAAAAAATTATTACTGTAAGGAACAATATAGGTAAACATTAATGTTTGTTTTTCTTTCGATTTGTGAACCTCGACCTGCAAATTAGCATCGTACAACTAATGATGCTGTCCTCTTTTGGTATAATGGTCGGAATACAATCAAGACTTTTATTTAATCCAATCATCCCTTTAGATTAAAATTAGAGCTTAATAGTTAGTGCGTATCTTAGCATGAATATAAATCTTATCGGAGTTTAATTGAAAAAAACAAAGCATAAAACAATTATTTGAATAAAACTTGGTTGTTAAGAATGTAATGTCAGTTGTTCTTTTTATTTTTTCAATTCATCCATTACTTGTTTTTTGGTGAGTATGATTGTAAAGTTTCATTTTTTCTTCCCTCTGTTTTTTTCGCTTTGAACCTGGACCTGTAAATTAGCATTATACAACTAATGATGATGTCCTCTTTTGTTATAATGGTCGGAATACAGTTAAGACTTTTATTTAATCCAATCTGGACCTTTTAGACTCCTATTAGAACTTACACTGCAAATAATCGGTACACATTTGAAACTCTTTAAGTGTTCCAGTTGCCTGAATATGTGCTAAAATGTATTTGGAATGTGTTATTTACAAAGAAATGAAGCTGAAATATTTTACTAATCCGTTCCGTTATACAGAAAACGTTCAAAAGTGCACCGAATGTGTTTTGTTGGGAATCTCTATTCAACCGAAGTTTGGGAATACACTTGAGAACACATCGCGTGCAGATTTGAGCGTGCTTGTGAAATCACTGCTTTCTTTGCTACGCCATGTTTGTAAACAATCTGGATCGGCCGCAATCATTTTCGTGATATTTTTGAATGCTCAAAAGTTACGCCACTTTCCTTTTTATGTTCCTTACAGATAATTTTTGTATTTGTACATTTACTGAGCTTCATACTTTTGTTTTAAATAAACTAATAATTTACAATACCGCTTACGTTTTAAAATAAAATGAAATCCTGTGCTTTAAAACTGTGTGGTTACCTTAAAACTAACGTGTTACGATTCTAATTTTGAAACTTGACGATTGATTTAGGGCTCCTGTCCTTAGATCTCCTGTCTTTAGATTTAGACTTTTTTAAGAACATCGGAATTAGAGGTTTAAACATGAGCTCCTAAATTACAGGTTATGACCCAAAAACATTTCTTACGCTATTCAATTTCAATCTTAAAAAAAAGCATCTCTTTCATCTAAATGCTTTTTATAAGTTGTGTCATGTACTTTTTGTTTTTGCACATAGTTCGGGTGATTTTATTTTTCTGGTTAGTAATTTTTTGATACGTTAGTATTTTTGCTTGTAAACATCCCATAAGATCGATCATCTTGTGCACAACTTTTTGGTTTAACAAACCGAAAAAGAATGAATCGCTGGAGGTTCTGCGGCTTAGATTAGGTTCAACTTGAATATGATCAAAATCTACCACAATAGTATAAATGAGATTCAAATCTAAGGTCTATTCAATCCAGAGATCAAGATTCTTCTAAGTAATGATGTTTGGCAAAATATATTGTCTAATGTTTCATATCAATAATTTTATCTTGAATTTTGAGGATAAAATTTTGCGTACCATTTTGCATCTTATTTATGGATAATTGATTTTTTTATCTGTTGCAGTTAAAAAAATCATGAAATTTGAGTTTCATGATCGATGTTTTGCAGAAATGCCAAGCAAAGTATTGTTCGAATGAATAATCTGAATTCAAAACATTAGCTAAAAATCTTATTAAGTATCTTAGTCAAATTTTTGAAATCATTAAAGCAATTAGAGCAAACAGGGTGCCTTATATAAATGTGTGTTTTGAGTAAGTACAATACAAGTATCAGGTCTCGTGTTCTCAAAAATGGGGTCATGACACAAAAATAGTTAAAACCGCTAGTTCAGAAAAAAAGTGCTTAATAGTTTTTTTAAATCCCACTTTTTAATTTGCTGTTTGATAAAAAAAAACATGTGAAAAAAAAATTTCACCCTTTATTTCTTTGAAAAAAAAAAACCTTTAGTTCTTGGTAAAAAAGGTACAACCTGATAACGTAAACACAAAAACATTTTTTTTTTTTTTTTTGAACCATGAAAAGTTTCATGAAAGACTTATTAAAAATTGTTAGATAACTAAACGTAATGTTTGTTGCAGTGTAAAAACTATTTCAATTGTAATTTAGTTGTTATATGTTCAATCACATTGAGAGATAGATTAAGGGTGACCACAGACTGAGGAAACAGGAAATATCAGACCTTTTTCTGAGAAAAATGCCAAATTCAATATTAGTAACGCAATTTTAAGCCATTTTTGCAGTTCTGGAAAGGGCGTAGGGAGATCTCCCTAGGAGATTTATCTAGTCTAAAATATGTTTAAGCTGTCTTTGATTATGTAAAGATGGGGAAAAGTATGGAGAGGGGGGGGGGGAGGATACCTCTAGGAAAAAATGTAAGAATGCAGTTTTAAAACTGTACATTTAGGGCATTTTTAACCCGCCCACGAAAACAGGAATTTCCAAAAAATGCTTTTTTTAGCACAGGGCTTCCCAGTTCACAATGCCATTCTGGTGGCCACGTACTTTCACCTGTGAAATGCCTTCCCCCAAACAAGACGAAACAAGGTTGAGTCTAAAGGAGATAATCCCTTTTGAATCATGACAAGTGAAGTTCCAGTTCCGCCCACATTCTTTTCCCTTCTACGCTTCATTGGAGCCACGTGGAGTTGTGGAAGTTGAATCTATAGCTGTATTTTCTTGCAATGAAGAAAAGGTCTTTTAGAATTCCTAAATTTTCTCCAAAATAAATTATTTTACATCAGAAAAAATAGCCAATTTTGAAAAGTATTAACAATAATAATAATTTTTTTTGTTGAACCATATTTTTATAAATTACAGTATATTTTTCCGTTCAGAAACTACTAATTTTCACCGCCTATACAAATAAATTTTTTTTGGATCAAATATTTCTCCATAGATGCAATGTAAAGTATCCCCACTTAATCGAATAATTTCCCCGGATAATCAAATAATATATTGGTCAATTTTCCTAATTTTTTTTCTGCGAAAAATTTTGTATGGTTAAAACAAAATTAAGCAAGCACATTATTTACTTTAAAATATGAAATATTTAATTTTTTGCCAATAACAGGCGAGAAAATCATTGTCAACATTTTCACATTCCATAAAAATATTTCCACTATTCCGTCTAATTTCTTTTGTTGTTACAATTACTAACAAGAGAGAGAGAGAAACTAGATAACGCTGATGATATTAAATTAACACAAAGAAATATAAACGTTACAGACGATAATAAGTCGATAAATATTTGATGTAAAACACGGCAGATGGGAAGGGGTTGGGAGTTAGAAAAGAAATCCCAAAAAGACATTGGGTAGTTCCACTATAATGCATTTTTTTTTTTTTTTTTTCAAAATAATTTCGTGAAAATTTCTTCTAATCTAAGATTTTATAGTTAAAGTTGTAGGGATTTTTTTTCCTAATTCTGATACGTACTTCTAATACATATTTCAGGACCGTAATCAGGCATTTATTTCGGGGAGGATTTTACCTAACCTATTTCTCGTTAAATTTATATGGTTAATGAAATTTGATTTAATTTGTTTATTTATTGTTTTTTGCTACAATAGGTTATTTAAAGGAGAGATGCTGCCTTAAGGACATTAACATACTAATGTAAAAAATGACGCATCTCATAAATAAAGGAAAGAAATCCAATTCGTTCACTATACTTCTTTTTATAAAAACTCAAATAGATTAGATGCGTGTACTTATATACGCGCATTCGAAGTGATGCCTCTTGAAGTCATATTTTTTTAGGAATAAGATACATTAAATAATAGAAATGCACTTTCAAATTTAAAGAATTTTAATCTTTTTCTCAGCGTGAGTCAAGTATTTAAAATTTGGAGGAAAATTTGCTTCGCTGTATCGTTTCGTAAAAAAGAATGTTCGCAATAATTACATTATAAATAATAAATATTAAAGATAAAGTCGTGAGTTTTCACACTCTTTCAATAGCAATTGTGTATTTTTTTTTCAAGTGAAGTGCGAAAATAGATAAATGAATGAAATATATAGTAATAACAAATTTTTTAGCAAAAAAAAAAAAAAAAAAGCAATAAAAAGCATTTTTTGGAATGGCTTGAAAATTTTCGGAGGTGGTTTGAACCCTAAAAATCCACACCGTACATACAGCACTGATATATTTAATGATAGTACTATTTACTGGCAGTGGCGGCTCGTGCCTTGAAAAAGTGAGGGGGCCAGATAATGGGCGCACTCGCACCCCCCTCCCCTTACCGCATTTATACGCAGGAAAATACGGTACAATCCTTTTTTTATTTCTTTTTTATTTCAAGCACTTTCGCACAAAAAAAGTTAAATAAATCAATGTTATAAATTATTGTCTGAAAAAAGTGAGGGAGACCGGGACCCCTCTCCCTCCCACGAGCCACCACTGTTTACTGGTATTCAATTACAAATGTTTCCAGTGAAGAGATCAGAAATTTTTGTTCGTCTTAGTCGAAATTTCACTTTTACGCACGTATTGTGACCTAAATTTTAATGTAACTAAAAAGCAAACCAAACTAACCTACATAATACAGTGCCGGCAAAAAAAAATTTACATTTAGTTGGCAATTAAAACCTTTACATGCAAACTTCTTTTTATAATTTTACTTGGCATGCTCCGTAGTTATTTGGTCGAATACCGAATATTCTTCTAGATTGTGACCGAATATTTGGTATTCGGCCAATTCACAAGGGAGCATGTCAAGTGAAATCACGACAAGAAAAAGTTATGTAAAATTTTCCATTGTTAACCAAATGTAAAGATTTTATTTTTTTGCCAGCACTGTGCAAACTATATAGAATCTATTTTTATATTTTTATGAAATATTTCTTATACCCACGGAGATATAAGCATTTCTTTCAAAAATGCCTATTTTATTTTAAGGTTTTCGGCTCATAGCACGCAGAGTTTTCCGTCAACTGTTACTAAACTGTCAGAATATTTGACAGCATTCAAGATAAACATAATAATTAAATTTGAAATTAAAATATTAAAAATTTGTTGAAATATGAACGTATAAAGCAGTTGAGTTTTCACTGCGCATGTACGAAAGATATCAATTTATAACCTTAGTAATCCAAAGCCTAGATAGATTCTGCTCCTCGTGATAAAATTCCAGCTCGATATCTTAAAAATTCAAAAAGTTGTAAGATATCTAATGAGCCGAATTTCAGTAATTCTTTGATACGCGAAGACTCGTGGGGGATTGTCCGCTAACTGGTAACACTTGCCAACCGTCATTCAGAGTAATTCGTGATAAAAACAGATTATTTGCGAACGATCCCTCACGAGTCGTCGCCTATCAAAGAATTATTGAAATTCGGCTCATTACGTCGCTGATAACCTTTTGAATTTTTAAGATATCGAGCTGGAATTTTATCACGAGGTGCAGAATCTATCTGGGCTTTGGATTACTAAGGTTATAAATTGATGTCTTTCACGCATGCGCAGTGAAAACTCAACTGTTTAAACGTTCATATTTCAACAAATTTTCAATATTTTAATTTAAAATTTTATTGTTATGTTTCTCTTGTATGCTGTCAAATATTTTGAAAGTTTAGTAACGGAAAACTCTGCGTGCTCTGAGCCGAAAACCTTAAAATAAAATGGGCATTTTTGAAAGAAATGCTTATATCTCCGTGGGTATAAGAGATACTTTCACAAAAATATAAAAATAGATTCTGCATAGTTTGTGCAGTGCTGGCAAAAAAAAAAAAACTTTACATTTGGTTAGCAATTAAATATTTTACATAACTTTTTCTTGTCGTGATTTTACTTGGCATGCTCCTTTGTGAATTGGCCGAATACCAAATATTCGGCCACAATCTAGACGAATATTCGGTATTCGAGCAAATAACAACGGAGCATGCCAAGTAAAATTATAATAAGAAGTTTGCATGTAAAGTTTTTAATTGCCAACTAAATATAAAGATTTTTTTTGGGCCCGCACTGTATTTGTTCGTAACAAAATAGTCAGCTCGTGATCCTCTTTTCTTTTTATTTCATTTGTTTATATTTCAAAAATTATTATCAATTTCTCAGCGCAAAAATACTTCCATGATTGAATAGTTTTTTCTTAGAGTCATGGAATGTTTTGAGATTTTTAAAAAAATTCTCTATTATATATGGTTTCAAAAAAAAAAAAATGTCTTCAATTGTTCACATGTGCCGCAATGAGGGTAGGGAAGGCACAAATGAACAGTCCTGGGATACATGTGAGCACGATTTTCATAAATTTCTCGGCCCGGAACACATACAAAAGCTAAATATTCTCAATTTTGTTTTCTAGATACCATGGGAAAACGCTCAAAAGGAAAAAAATTTTCAAACCAAGAATTGCTTTTATCAACTATTTCAAGCTTTTTTAATTTATATGAAGTTTTCACCTGTTTTTAAGAGTGCCGAAAATAGAATCGGTTGTTTTGGAAGCTAACAAAATATAATTTTAGATTCGGGCCAGATTGATCAGCTTCAAGGGCAGTAAGTTTGGCGCTACTTTAAAAAAAAAAAAAAAAAATAGAGGGCCACTCTATTTCATGACGTTGTTGAAATGAGAGAAAAAGCCGCATTAACGAAAAAATTGGAACTGAAGATACATACTTTTGTAGTTACACGTTACATTTTTATTCAGTGAAATCCCGTTACTTCAAATAGCAATGCAACAAAATATCTGTTTTAGCAAAGTAAATGTTTATTCCTGAAATTCCTCCTTTATTCCTCTATTTTTAATTGCCATTGCGAGGCGTAAATTAAATTGCAATGAAACTCCCGTTATAACGAAGGTATTGCAGGGTCCTTTGAAGTTTGTTGTAACGGGATTTCACTATAGTATAATTTGACTTTTTACAAAACGCTTAGCAAAATAAAACATGCGTCTTGTTTTGCCTAATGGTATGAGCTGAAAACGGACAACCAAGTTACCTCTTCTGAATGTTTCACAAATTCACTTATTAAATTTAAAATAATAAAACCTTAATAGTAAAATAGTAAAAAAATAGAGCACTGCTCTGCTCTATTTTGACACGCTACGTTGCCGAAAACTATAATCAAATTATAAATGAAATTACTGAATTTTAAGTGGTTCAAGATCAAAGTAACACCATCTCGCATTCTATGGCGCGATATCCAGTCTTGGTAATGTTAGAGCGTTATTCGATTACAGATTCTGGCTTTTATATGATGATGATTGCTATTAAACTTATTTCAAGAACTTTTTCCCATCAGCATTAGTACCTCTTTTATATAGCCACTGATTCATTACGTCTGATAGTCATAGTTGACTGTGTGATATAAATTACAATGATTTCATATTACACATTCAAATATGCCTTCATCAAAGCTCCTAACAAATTAATAAGATAATTTAAAATAAAATGCTAGTTAGGATGTCTCCACCGCGATTTCCATTACAACTTGAATAGTAAGGTACAAATGAAAGGTTTTACAAGTGTCCTTTCGGATTTAACAGAGCGTGTAGAAGGGGAAGATAAAGCAACGCCTCTCTCCCCGGGAGATCAGAGGGGGAACGAAGAAGGAATTTCACGGCCTGGGCCTTTTGGAGGTAGCTTTTTCTCTGGCAGTTTTCTACGTGCAAGTCCGTCTTGCGGGCTTTTTAACAAAACGTGATATTACGTGCAAATACGTGAGTCGGTTAAGGAACTTTGGGTTTTGTGTTCCGGGGTTCATTTCAGCTGAAAATATTTTGAAGCTAAAGTAATAAAAACATTTTTGTAAGGTAACTTGAGGAATAAGGGTATTATTAACCACAATATTTTGAAAATGGTTTTTTTTTTTAAAGTATAGTTCAAAGTTATCTTTGGTGATGTTAGAGGAAGGAAACTCTGGTCTGGGGGGGGGGGATTGGGGGTGTCTCCGGAAAATTGTAAAAACTGATGCGTCTATAACATTTTAGCTATCTTTGATGATGTAAATAGAAACGAAAGGAAGACAGGTATATAGGGGCTTTTTTCGGAAAAATTATTATAGAAATAATAGTAGGGGAATGTGAGGTAAAGTGAAATTGCTTTGAAATTTCTTTTGAAAATTACACTTTACAAAGAAAGAATATTGTAAAAATAAGTGGAAATTTTCCCCTTTATTTTTTTTCATAGAAAGAGTGAAAAATAAAATATTTTTCTGAATGAAAAATGTTCTATTCACTTTTAAAAAATGTATTTGTTCAAATGAATGAGTAAAAGAAGGGCAGAATGAATAATAAAAAGATAATGAAACAATGAAAGAATACTTAAATAAATAAAACACTTAATACATGAAGAAAAATAAATGACCGTATAAAATAGTGAATGAATAAGAAAATGGGTGAAGGCATGAATAAATAAGTGAATTAATGAATGAAGGAATGTAAATAAATTTATAAGTGATTTTGTAAATAACACTGAGCGGCAAAAAAAAAAAAAAAGAAAAAAGAAAACCTTCAAAATGCTTCTGACATTTCGTCGACTGATTCTTATGTAGAATCACCCCCTGAATCCGAATATGACCTCCGTTTCCCCCCAATACGTACCAATTTTTTTTAAAAGGACCCCCAAGTTTTTTTTTTTTTTTTTTTTTTTTTCAATTTTCTTTAGTTTTAGAGCAATGATTATTTTTTTTTGGAGGTGAAAGGAGCTTTATATTAACTGCCAGCATTGTTTTGGTGGGCAAGAGTTAAATCGAGGTCTACGTTGCATATGAGTTGAATCGCAGGTCTTCATTCAAAAAGGCATTCCTCTGGCTGATTTCTATGTAAAATGACCCCTTGTTTCCAAATACGACCATCTTTCTCCCTACCACGCCCCCTTTTTAGAACCTACCCCCCTCCTCTCCACCGCCATTTTTTTATTTAGAGGGAGAAAAGAGCATTACAATAACCGTAAACATTATTCTGAATGATTAGAGATGTGCAAAGCTCAAAATCTTGTGCATATGTAGCAAAAAGGAAATCAGGGGGGCACCCCTCCAAACACATTGTGCAGCAAAAATTACTCTCAACTTCTTCTGAGGCTATTCCGGCTGATTATTCTGCAAATTTACCCCCTGAATCCAAATATGATCTCCGTTTTCCTGCTACATGTACCGATTTTTGTAGATAATCCCCCCCCCCTTTTTATTTGGGAAGGGGAAAGTTCTTTTTATTTTGCAATATATGCACAAGATTTAGAACTTTGCACATCTCTAGTCATTTAGAACAATGTTTACGGTTATTGTAATGCTCATTTTCCCCTCCAAATCTAAAACAATAAATGGCTCTGAATCAGGGGAGGGGGGTTCTTCAGAGGAAGGAAATGTGGTCGTATTTGGAAACAAAGAGTCATTTTATATAGGAATCAGCCAGAAGAATATCTATTTGAATGAGGACCTGCGATTCAACTCGTATGCAACGTGCGACATTCATAAGACAGTTTTTTTTCTTTAATTTTTTTTTGCATCGCAAAGAGTCTCATACCCTCATTCTACACCGTTTTTTTTTTTTTTTTTACAAACATCTTTTTTAAAAACACAGAATAAAAAGATTTCGTGATTTTTCCAATATCTGGGGGGGGGGGGGGGGGGGGTATATCGTATACCCCCAAGTCCCAGTTTTTGCGACGGGTGTCCATGATCTTGAACTTTGAGCCTCTCTTACCCACCAAAACGATGTTAGCAGTTAATATAAAGCTCCTTTCACCTCAAAAAAATGTATATATATATATAATAATAATTGCTCTAAAACTAAGGGAAATTGAAAAAAACTGGGGGGGGGGGTTAAAAAAAATTGGTACGTATAGGGGGAAAACGGAGGTCATATTCGGATTCAGGGTGCCATTTTACATAAGAATCAGCCGACGAAATGTCAGAAATATTTTGAAGGTTTTTTTTTTTCCCGAACAGTGTAATTAAGTGAGTAAACGAAATAAACTATTTCATTTTGTCCCATTCACCTTGCCAATATTAGAAATATAAGTAAGCTTAAAATTAAGTGAAAAAAGCAAAAAAAAAAAAAAAAGCATTAGTTATTATAAGGGGGGTCAATTAATATTTAAAATGTTAGTAACAATAATTTTATCATTTTTATTCTTACAAAAATAATTTTTGACTTACATCAAATTATTACAATATAAATGTCCTTTTTTGAAAATTGCCATTATTATCATTAATTTTAAACTCCAGATGTACTTTTTTTTCCTGACTGGAATGGAGTACATGTGCTACTATGTAGTTAAAATATTACGAGATTGTTGGCACTAAAAGTAATTATTTCACCATTTCCACTTTGCACCGCCATTTCACTTTGTTCCATATTCCACTACAGCTTACAAATAAATGTATAATGTATTGCTTGTGTTCTCGTAATTAAGCGTATGTTTGTAAAAAAAAAAGGCTTTTTCTTATTTTTTTAGGTAATGTTTTACCTGGTTGTAGAAGATAATTTCAAGCATTGTTATGTAAATTTTTTAATGTGTATGTATAAAATTAAATAAATTCATTTTAAACATATTGTGTTTAATGACTGGATAAGTTTGATTAACTCAGTTCAGTGTTATGTGCGTAAGTTTGAAACATCAATCCCACGCGTATTTTAAATTTAGCTGCATTAGTTAATGAACTTGGTATTAACTGTCTGATTGAGTTAGACCTGAATGTATGGCATTTAATTGCCATCTGGAGATTAAATGCAATACGATGTAAGCTAAAAAGATTACTCAACCTGTCACGTCTTAAGAACCGAAACGACCACACAATTTTTGCATCAATAATTGTTCATACACAAATCATTTCTATTTTGTACTCACCTTTAGCGGGGGGGGGGGGGGGGGCGTGGGAGGGGACAGAAAAAAGGCAAATGAATGGAATTGCAGTTAGATCTCATGCGGTAATACCTTTTTCCACAGCTCATGTTTTAATGCAGTACTTTTTTTTCTCATTCAAGAAATAAATAAATAAAATATTATGAATGAAGTGTCTACTAATGATAAAAAAGGGCTACTAAACTGAAAGTGTATGCCAGCTACTGACGACTAAGTAATTTTTTATTTATTTTGTTTTTCGCGAACATTTTTCTTCCTAATGCAAGGAACTAAAACTAAAAATAATTAATTGATAATTGTCAGTGCCGGATATACGATTTTTCCGAGCTAGGGCAAATCTTGGAACTGATTCACCTACTCATCTTTCTTCAAGTTTCATATTGAGTTTCAACGAACCCTCCCCCCAATAGAACAAATTTGTTATCCCCCAAAAATTTTCTCACGGGGGCAAAGGTCCCGACTCCCCCCTTTTCCCCTAGATCCAGCACTCATCTCTTTAGTTAATATTCAAGGAAATGATTAGTCATTAAAGAATTCCACTGCACTTACATTTTTAAAAGAACACAACTAATGTTTAAAGTCATTGATCAGACACCAAGCACTAGATCACTGAATAGCAAAGTAGAACGAATTCAAACAATTAAGGCAAATTAATTTTGATCTTGAGAAATTAAATTTTTTGAAAATGAAATTTGTGAAGCAACAAACTGAAGTTATGCGAGCCTTTGTTTGTACACATTTGTTTACTTTTTACAGTATGGATTAGCTTTGAAAACGTAAATATGGAAATTAATATTTTAAATGTATATGCAGTTTCTGTACTAAGTAATATTGTGCACCACATTTTCCTGCAACCTTTTTATTAGTAAACATTGTTCGTGTGCAATTCTGCAGTAAGCTATTCAATTATCTTGGAAATATCATTGTATTTTAAATTTTCATAGCAGCTATACTGATTAATAATTAGATTCATCTAAAGCCTAAACCATCATCAGCCTGTAGTCTCAAAATGAACACGAATTGTGGCATATTTATTATTTCTAAAAGCTTATTTTATACTTGTGTGGTAGGCATCCTCAAATGATATTAGTGCGAAGAAATTGTTCTAAAACGCATTCTAGAAACTGTACCTATACGTGTGCCACAAAATGTTCAGTGAAGTGTTCAAGAACGTGTCTTAAACGCGATCCTATAAGTGCTTAAAAAGTGCGCTAAAAAGAATACTTAACTAAATATATGTTCCGAACTGTGTTTCTAGAAGTGTTTTGAAAACTGACCCAAAAAAGTGTTCTAAAAAAGGGGACAAGTGTATGTGTTCAAAAAACGTTTTGAAAAATGTTCTTACAACGGTTCTAATAAATGTTCCGAAATGAGTGTTCTAAAAAAGGAGACAAGTGTCCGTGTGAAAAAAGTGTTCAAAAAGTGTTTGATTATTTGCAGTGTAATAGTTAGTGCGTATCTTAGCATGAATATAAATCCTGATCGGAGTTTAATTGAAAAAACCAAAACATAAAAAACTTATTTGAATAAAACTTGATTGTTAAAAATGCAATGACAGTCTCAAGTTGGAAATTTTTAATTATTTTTTTTCGAGGCGATTTAGAGATACCCTGAACGAAAAACCACCAACAAGATGCAAGATTTTTATTTATTTATTTAATTATAGTTTTATGTTGGCTAACGAACCATATTTTTTTCGATAAGATATTTCCTATTGCAGTTTTTTTTTTTTTTTTTTCGCATACCCCTGAGTTTAGGGTAATAGAACTTTGACTCAGCAAGTCAAATAATCCCATTTAAATCTGATTTTACGTTTTTTATCATTCAGAAACGCAAAAAAATATTCATAAATCTCAGCATATCGGGAAAATACTTTATCACTTTAAAGTTGGGTTTATTTTCCTTGAGCAATATATAGTATAATTTGGCAGTTTACATTATGGTGATAGATATTCTACTTTATTTTTATGGGCACACAATGAAAACGTAATAAATTGGACTTTTTACATTCTCCTTTGTGATAGAGCCAAGAAAGATGAAATATCGTCGAAATGGCGTGAAACGTTGTCCCTCCTAGAGTTTTATAATACTAGGTATTAAGTCTGTGGTAATATTTTGAAAATTTCTATTCAGAAAAAATGTTTTATGTCCCACGTTTTACATCAGAATTTGAATACAAATTCTAAAGTCATCTACTTTTATTATATTTTAAATGGCTAGTGTGAAAATAGAAACGAAATATTTTTAAACTTCTTGTAAATATAAACTACAATTTATGATGGTGTTTTAGGAAATTGCTTTAAAATGGTCGTTGCATGCGATGATTTTCAATACAAAATAGGTTACGAATTTCAACAGTACAAATTACTTACCCTAATGCATTTGTTAGAAGTTATTATTGCTAAATGCGATGGGATGCTCAGACCACTTCTGTGTTACGTTTATTATTGTGTAAGCCTACAACATCAACCGCTATTTACACCCACTTCTTCAAGGTTGTAAATAACTAGTAAAATAAGAAAAAGAAAAAAAATGCTTTGTGATAAAGACACGCAGAGTTTTAAACATAAATACCATTCCAATTCACTACTGCTAATATTGAAGGAAAGGTTTTTTATTTACCTAAAACACGTGTTTGATTATTATACTCGTTATTTCGTTCGGTGTTTTCATAGTTGTTAAATTTGATTTAATGAGTTTGGGAAGTATTAACAATGGAAATATATATATATATATATATATATATATATATATATATATATATATATATATATTATATATATATATTATATATATATATATATATATATATATATATATATATATATATATATATATATATATATATATATATGGTTCTGAAAATAAACTTATTAAAACAGCGTTAACAAGAAATAAGAACTAAACTTTGCTGTATACACGTGTTTCTGAGTTACAAGGGAGAAATTATCCCTTATTTCAATTCAGAAAATGTGCGTTTTTGGTATTTTTTCCGTGCAAAAGCTAGTCTTCTGCAAAGGTAGTCCTCTGATAGAAAAACAACCTGATGTGGACCCCTTTGTTTGACTATTAAATAATCATGTTTTTTAACCCTCCAGAACTCGCGCCGTTAACAAAACCCGCACACCCAAAACAAACAAGAAGGAAGGTTCTCTTGTGCAAGAGCTAGAATTAATGCTTCTTAAATGCATAAGATTTAGACATTTTCCTACACAGTTGAAAGTATCGTAACTCACAGAATATGACTTTTAAATTTGTAGAAAATTGAAGCTTTTGTTGACGTCTACAATTCACTTTGTTGGAGCTGAAAATGAACTGCATTCATTTTCAAAAAACCATCCAATGTCATCCATTAAAACAACAATATGTTCTCTACAACAGTTCGTTCCTTGTACGCGTATGTATCCGAGTTTGAAAATGTATCTTCAGCTCCAACATGGATGTCCAAAAGGAGCAGTTTATATCTTTTCAAAAATTGGAAGGTTATATAAGATTTATTTTTTAATTGACTTCAGCACTTTGGCAAAAATACTAAGACAAAAAAAGCTGATCCTGTTTTATTGATCCTATACAATCAGTCCAGCCATATTTGCGTAAAATCCCACAAATATTCAGTAAGTAGAAAACCAAAGTTATCTATTCTACTTCATACAAAACGTGGACTCAACCGCAAGATTTGAGTTTTGTTTTGTCTCCTTAAGGCGGCCTTCTCCTTAAAAAAAAAAAAAAAAGCGAATAGAATAACTCACTACGAACTAACCTAATTATTTGTTGCATGTTAAAATGGTTTCCTGTGTATTAAAAAGCCTATGGAGTAAAATCTGACATTTATTACCGAATAATTGCAATTACATTTCACTTTCGTATCTTTTTACGCAGGCAGATGAAGTGCGCAGAATTGCATGATTCTGTAGGGTAGGTTTTTATCTTCTAAATTTGTTTTTAAGTAAACAATTACTTACTCAGATGTTTTGTGTAGCACATTTTGGTATATGCTAAAAAAATAGACATGTCGTGGACATTCTACTTAACAGCTTGGGAGCTCAAAAAACACAAGACAACTTAGAATATAATGTTCACTTAGAACCTTCAGGAACGAGTGTAACTTTTAGAATTTTTGATCTTGTGTCCCGTTGTATTCTATATGAGACAGTGAGAAGCAAACGGATGTAAATGGACATTTTCAAGTTTTGAGCAAAACGCGTTTAAAGTTCCAGTTCTAAGAATTCTTTCATTGAAACGTTTTTCTAAATCATGCTGTACAGCAGCACTTACCAGCACTACATGTCCTGAGTAGAGGTTCACCTAACAGTTGTACCGATTATCTCCAAATTTTTATTTCTGGCACTTAAATCCCTTTTTTTTTTCACTTCCTCATTTGCTATTCTTATTGCGGCTCAAGAATTGAGTGTTGCCCCCCCCCCCCACCCCAAACCCTTTGGCTTTACACTTCATTGCCAATCCCAAAAATTGTGACATATTTATACTTAAAAAAATTGTTACGAGCCTTTAATAAGAATTATGCACTGTAAACATTTTTGTGTAACCTTACTCTATAAAATGTATTTATTCCATCGCAATGATGATTGCATTTTTTAAGTAATGCTTTACAGTGAAAACTGTGATAAAAGAAGCAATTGTAGTTGTACCACCACTACTTGAACTCTGTAAAAAAAAAAAATGTGTAACGTTACTCCATAAAATGGGTGGCAGCTTAGCTGCCTCCACTGCTCTGGAGTAACTTAACTGATATAACTGGTGTAAAGTTACACATCGCTTGTGGAAGTTTTACACATGGTAATGTAACTATGGCGTAACTTCTCACTAATTTTTGCGTAAGGTAACATGAGAGTTTTCTGTATGTTTACAGAGAAATCGCTTGAAAGGTTACACATTAGCAAAAATTAAGCTTTCACCTGACTTTCTCGAACGAGTTATGAAGTTTATGCTTTTTAACAAGCAATTTATGCCAACTATTTATTTATTTTAATCAACAAACAAGACGTTTTATTGCACTAATAGAGGAAATGACCTGAGTGGTGTCCGAACCCACAACGCGAATCTCAGACAGGTCGCAGAGCAAGAGTTTTCACCAATGGGCCACCAAGGACAGGCTAAATTTCGCTTAATAAGAATTTACCTGCTCTGCGCCGATTCTGATCTTAAAACATACGCTTTGACTTCTACCGAAAAATATGAAAAATCTACTGAATAGTTCAAGGTTCCTCCAACAATTTGAGTTCTTAAAACAATGATGCTACACATTTCAGAATTCGTGTATCATTGCACCCATAAATACTTATAACCTTACACAGCATTTTTTCAGTGTGTCCTTATATGACTAAACCTTCTTCCCGGGGTAAAATTCTAGATACTCCAGCGCTGACTCATATTACTTTATTCCTGTATTTTTTTAACTTAGCATAAATCAATAAGCAACGCATAAACACATAAACGTGGTCATGTCAATTTCTCCGATCTACGTATGTCAAAAGTCAACATACAATTCCATATACGTTTAAGCGTAGGAAGCATAAAAAGAAAGAATGCGGAAAGATTTTTATTTGAAGGTATAAAAAGAATGAAATATGGCAATAAAAAGGCATTCAACCAAAATTGTACTATTTCACTTTATGTTTTCCAAGAAATTTGCCCTCTACTATTCCCATCCTACACAATTTGAAATCAGATCACGTATCTGTAAACGTATCAAACTTACATTTTAAAATTTTACTTGTTTTTATTTTTACATCGACATTTTCTGGGGTGTTTGTATGTGCTGGAATTTTTATTTCTGTAATTTATATGTTTTGTATTATTTCCTTAGTTTGTAGGCTTAATCTATAGTGGTGATTCATGTGTAGTATCGCATTTGTTATTTGTTTTACAGCTATGGAGTTTAAAAGATATGTAAATGTAACTTTAAATTAAATATTAGGTAAAAAGTATTTAGGATTTTTTTAATGCTTTTATTCTAAAGTTAACTAGATTTTGGTTTAAAACTAAATAACCGTTACAAATTTTACTAAAAATTGCAGATGCGTGTTTCCGGGTGATAAATAACTTTTTTTTCAATGCGAATGATGTCAGCCAACGGATAAAACGACATCTGACAAAGGCCATAAAAATTTGGATTTTGCAAATTTGTGAATTTTTAAAGATGATTAACTAGCTTTTACCTTTTGCACAAAAGTATTTATTTCATTTCTACGTTTTAAACTTCATTGACGACTTCAAAAATATGATTCAAAACTGCTGTCAGTTTTTAAAACATTCTATAAAGATAATTTTAAAGTGCTTTTTTTTTTAGAAGAAAGAAAGATGTGTGCTGATGATTTTACTTTTTAATAATAATTATTTATGTAAGAGGATATGTTTTATTTATTGGTTAATTCTTAAAGTGTATTTATTTGTAAGTATTTTTTTTTTACTTTTTACAACGGGAAAAAATAAAAGTCGATGTGCTTTATTTGTTCGAGTGCTACTTAGAAAGTTCGTTTCCGTCAGGTGCGCATCGGTCACGTATAGTTTGGTGTCTGTGTATTCGGCATCTCCGTCGGTATCCAGCTATCACAACAGGAACATGTCTGCGCAGCCCGTTTTTTCTTTGTTCAAATTTAAAATGTTCGTGGCAATTGAAAAACTTGCGAACTGTGAGGTGCGGTCGGTAGTTCGAATTTTTTTTTCTTTTGACAAGAAAACAAACAAAAAAAAAAAAAAGATTGAAAAGTGTATGGAGTGTACGAAAACAACTTACTGAATTAAATTTCCATCTGAAAAGGTTGAATTCTGTTTAAAAATGGCAGAATTGACGTTCACAATAAAGAGAGATTTCCTCCATCCGCCCTATAGCCGCGATCTTGCACCTAGTGATTTTCGTTAGATTTTCAGGAATGAAAACTGGCTAGCAACAGAGCGCTTTGACGATAACAACGAAGAGCTTCGGATGCTCGCCATTCAGTGGCTAAAGATCTCTGACGGCAGAACTCTACTGCGAAAAAAGTTCAAAGATTGTTTTTCGCTATGATAAGTGCCTCAACTTATACAGCCATGGGAAAAATTATAAGGACAAGCAAAAAGTCGCCAATTCTAGACACCACTTGGTTGGAAAAGTATGCAAATATATTCATGAAAAAATACATGAAACGAAATATTTTCGAACAAACTTTGCTTAAAAATTTTTGAAAATTATTAAAATGCATGAATTTTTAAGGTTTTATTAGTTTGCCACTTGGAACAAAATTATAAGGACATATATTGATTTTGCAACAGGGAACGAAAATTTGCATTTTTATTCGTATCAACTGATTATTTACATTAACCCAAAACTGTTACACATTAAGGTTGTTGTTCACTTAATCTGGTTCTTTACCAGACCGAACAGCACACAACTCCCTGAATGTGAAAAGGGACATATTGTTGCTAACAAAAAATGTAGAATGAGTTCACGTGAAATTGCAAGGAAAATAAACAGATCTAAAACAGTACTTTATAATTTTTTGAAAAGTCCAAAAGATTATGGCAAGAAACAGCGTACAGGAAGACGTTCCACTCTTACTAAGCGCCAGAAACGAGCAAGTGTTCATGGAGCTTGCTCAAAGAAACATATTTCTACTCGAATTAAAAGATAATTGAATGTACCTTGCACTAGCAGAACAGTGCTTTCCAACAGTGTTTTTCAAAGAAATTCCAATGTTATGTATGCTAAAGTACGGTTACATTCACCATTTACAAAGATTCAAAAGAAGCTTTGATCGAAATTCGCTAAAAAACACGTTCCCTTTGTGTGTCAATGGAAATATGTCGTATTTTCTGTAAATAATAACTTTTACTTTGACGGACCAGATGATTTTCCCCATTACTGGTATGCTTTGCAAAACGAAACCTTCTTTTCCAAACGAGAATTCAGAGGCGGCTTTGTGATGAATGCGGGCAGCTTTTGCAGCTAATGGAGTATCACCAATTGTGTTCATTCGAGATCCCTTGAATTCAGAATCATATGTTAATATACTAGCTAAAAATTAATTACTTTATCACCCCTTGTCGCAGGTGGTGATTATTTGTTTCAACACGACGATGCAAGTTGCCTTGCGTCTTATGGGTCCCATTCGTGGTTTGAGGTCAATTCAGTGAAAACTCTTAACTGGCCCGCAATAAGTCTTTATTTAAACCCAATAGAGAATTGGTGGGGCATTTTAACTAGAAAACTGTCTAAGGATGGGACACTATGTGCAAATTAAGACGAACGGTCGTCATCCATTGAATTGGCCTATAAAAACATTTTTGAATCAACTTCAACTGAACGTTTTGACTCAATAATTGGACGATTGATAATGGTAATTGAAAAAAAAAAGTAATTTTGTAAAATATTAATGTTTTCAAGAAAACATTTTAATGTCCTTACAATTTTTTCCATGTTTCATCTGATACTTTTGTGTTAATTTGTGATTAACAATTATATTGTAATTTATTTTCATGCAAATAAGTTTCTAGTGTTTCCTATTTACAAGTAGTAAATTATGTTTGAATTTGTTTGCAAATGATGATTACTTACGTACATAAAACTCATTTTTCAACCTGTCCTAATAATTTTTCCAATGGCTCTGTTTGGTGGTTATATAGAAAAGTCGAATGTTACTCGCTTTTACAGATGCATATAGATTTTAAAAAAATATCTTGGGCTTATTTTTTTTCTAAAATTCTAAAACGTTCCTTACTTTTTGAATAGCCCTTCTTTATAAATAAAAGAGGCACCAGGCACTTTTTTTCAAAGAAAATGTATTTAATTTAATTTTTTTCCCTAAGAAATCACGAATTACTTATTACTCTGATATTATCGGATTTGATATTTTGACCTGGGCCTCTGTGAGCACCACTGTTCACTGGCTTCCGCGAGCTGGACCTCTTCAAGGCTGTAGGTGCTATGGGGTAGAGTTATTTCTGTTGAAAACATGAATACAATTATTATTTATTCAGGCAACTACGGGTAATTTTGCTAGTTTGTCTATTAATGGACCAAAGAAGATATTTCGAACCTCATATGAAAGTAATGACACGGAAGTGACGTCGTAGATGGGCGAATATTTTGGAAAACTTGATGGTACTTCATCAAGTTTCAAAATTGAAATGACGTTCCAAATCCAGTGACAGACTGATGATGTTTTCGAGCATTCCTTATAAACTCAAGTTAACATTAAAGATGAGAAATTTCTGTTCTAATAATTTTATCGCAGCAGTGTAGAAAAATATTTCTATACACACACTTAGACGTAATCCCTGCAAAGTCGATCAACCTAGTAACGATTTTCGCTATTCGTTCGGTTGAAATATGTCACGATGGTTTTAATCGAGGCTGCGAAGTCAGAGTCGGACTGATTTTGGGGAAAAGGAGTAGGAGTCAGGAGTCAAAGGTTAAAATTTTCAAGAGCCAGAGTTGAACGCGGTCACTTTCCTTCGAAGTCCGTAACTCTGTCAATGCTTGCGGAGTTGAAGTCAAAGCTAGAGTTATACTGATTTTGAGGTAAAGGAGTCGGAGTCAGAGTTGAATGCTCCAAAATTTCTGGAATCGGAGTCGGGAATTTTCCGTTTGACTCCGCAGCCCTGGTTTTAATTTCAACTTTAGCTTTTCGAAAAAACATCTTAAAATACATTCATAATAGAACATGTGCATTCTACGTTCTACATTGCAAATCTAGCTTGTGAGAAAGCATATTTCATGTGGATGATTTGAAGTGAAAGGCTATTGAAATTATTAGATAAAATAAAAAACTCCTTGTGTGGGTTTAGTTTCGAATGCATTTTACTTTTGGAAATTCTGAAATAGTCTTTCTAGTCAATTCATGTTTGAACGAATGTCTTTATAGAGATTTTTATCTTATAAAATAACTGCCCTTCGCGTATTGCTGAAAATTGTGGTCATATTTTTTCTGAAAAATCGAAAATTGTTTCACATAAAGATAACTTATTTATAAGCATAAAAATGATTTACATATCTTGCACCATGATATTGTTTCGGATATCGATTTCTCTATGCTACTAACTATATATGAACCCTCATAAATCAGAGTTCCAGACATTGTAGCTGTATTTCAGGAAGATTTTATACGAAAATATATAAATTAGGCATCGAAGAACATGAATTCAAGATTTTGCTTCCAAAGCTTGCAACCAGACGTCTTAAAACTTTAAAAGACGACAAAAAAAAAAAAAAAAAAAGTGGAAGAATAACGAGAATTTTTAAGTTTATGCATACCACATTAAAAAAAACCATATATGTGAAAAAAATATTTCAGATATTGTCTGCAATTTCATTAATGAAACGTTATGTACTTGTCATTGTTACAAATATTGTCGTTTTTTTAAGTTAGTAAGATTACACAATGCCATATTTAGACCGACCGTGAGGAATTTGTACTTGGCCAAGGTTTATTTCAGAGCAATAAATTTTCATAAAAGTGTGAAGGGTAGAGGAAAAATGAAGAACAAGCGGGTTAAATAGGATGGCTATAAGGAATGCAAATTCAGTCAGTTTTTTCTCTCTCAAAACAGAAGCCAGTAATTGCTGCAAGTTGAACTACTCAATATTATGAAATCACATAACAAAAGCATTTCAGATTTTGTTTTTAATGTTTTATTTATTGTTTGAATCTTAAGTATAAATCATAATATATATTTGCGATATTCTCCCATAAATTAAAACTTCAGCACACATTATTGGCAATAGAATTATCTTATGGCGAACTTTCGAACTACTTTCCCTTTTGGCCTGACAAATTACTTCTCCTCGACGTGTAATACAAAGCTAATTACACAGTATTAAGTACATTTCATCTTTTTTTTAAATTCTATTGAAAGATTTTTCTTGCAACCTGCACTACTGGTATCAAGTATTCGTTTCACATTGATTTGTAGCGTCGTGCTATGATGTATATCATGGTATAATATAATGAAATAGTGTTGCAATTTACCAAATTACTTTATCGTTTTACGCACAACGTCCTTGTTGCAGTGTACTTGTGTTATAATACATTAGTTAACATTGATCATATGCCCAGTTAATTAACAATATGTTGCAGATCACACGCTGTATTAAATACAACATTGCAGTATAACAATGTTATAGAAGGTCTGAGTCGAACCGATTGGTATACCATGTGTTCCAAATCAGTTTAAGGGTTCTGCCTGCCCAAAAATGACCTTTTTCAGACACACACACAAAAAAGTTTTTTGAAAATTATATTTCATTTCTCAAAGAAATATATTTTTAGATCTACAAAAATGGGTAAAAAATGTTTTTCGATAGTTAAAAACGAATTTCCATTCAAATACGTACTCCAGAAGTGATATCGTAAGAACAGGAAGTTGAACTTAAAGTTAAAGACCCCTTAAAGCAGGAAAGAAGAAAAGCTTTAAAAAAAGTAACCATACTGGCAGGTATAGTCAAAGAATGTTTTAGGCACTAATATTGAGAATTTTATCCTCAAAAAATGTCTAAAACAAGAGAACTCTTTAAATGTGTTTTCTAAAAAAAACTACTTATTTCGATATTTTCATTTACGACAAATCTCATAAGTTAAAAAGTTTTATACCTAATAACCTGATTTTTTCAAATAACACTTTCTTTCAAATAACAAGGTTTCTGTTCCTTAAAAAGTAAATGGTGACTTTTATATTTTAGGGAGTGTTGAGGGAGAATATGGCAATAAAAATATTCCATCATCCTCCGAATTTTGAAAAATCCAAAATCTTTAAAATATCAATTTAATGACATTTATTTCACACAGGTAAAATATTGTTTTCATTTAGCGTTTTATATATACAATTAACAAGTTTAAAAATAATGTAAAACACAAAAATATACATCGTTTAAAAAGTTGTAGAAGAATGAGAGATTTTTCAAGAAAAAAAATTAAATAAAAACAAAAAAACCCGACTGCGTAAAAACCAAAAAAATCTAAAAAGAAAAATGTATACGCTCAGTAGTTTAGAATGTTATTAAGTACTACTGAATAACAAAGCCGTTGAAATAGTTTTATAACCGTACACAGATAAGACAAATCATAAATTCAGAAGCAGAATAGAAGTATCAACAATCGGGGCTCATTCAAATTTTACGGGGTTCCTTGAATCAGAAAAGAATGGGTCCCTACTGTTGATCCTTCTATTCTGCTTTTAATTTATGATTTGTCTTATCTGTGTATTGTTATAAAACTATTTCAACGGTGTACTTATTTAGTAGTATTTATCAACATTCTAAACTACTGGGGTTATACATTTTTCTTTTTATTTCTTTTTTTTTTTTGGTTTTTACGCAGTCGGGTTTTTTGTTTTTATTTAATAATTTTTTATTGTATATTTCTTAGTTAATTTTCATTGACTTAGTTATTATGATTATGATACGGTACATTTCGCAATCTTGTCATTTCATTGAGAGAGTTTGTTTGTATCGTGAGGTCTATTAAGTAACTTGCGGTGGTCTAAACTACTGATAATTAGTCCCTCTAGGGACCTAACTCCGCTTAAAACTACACGTGCTTGACTTTCGGCAAAAATGCGCGAACTTAAGTCAACCGCAGCACAGCTATATAAACAGCGTGTATAACTCATGATGACGCGAAATCGGAAACGTCCCCCCCCCCCCTATCAGTCAAATCTTTCTCGCTAAATTAAAAACGCCTGTCGATAAAGTACACCTCGTGAAACTCAGTCCCTTGAATCAAGGCAAAAACAAATGCAACATGTTAGGGATGAAAATCGAATTAGTAGACTTTCTTTCTTTTGGTGCTTATTGCGCGGGTTTATTTTGATGAGGACTACAATCTGAGTGTCTTGCCTTCGTTACGCATAATATACTTTTTATTACAGTACAAAATACAAATGAAGAACACATGAAAGAATTTACATCAGAAAGAGGGGAAAGTACATCCGGAACGAAGGTGTCGTGATTCACTGCCTCAAGTGGGAGAAGCCATCGCTTAGACCACTCGGCCACTGATATCCAAAACGAAAGTAGTAAACAAAAAAAATCAGGCAGCGAAAACTACCTGCATTTGTCACACGCAGGTAGTGTGCGACACAGTGTGCAACAACAAAAATGCGCCGATCCCGAACTGACAAAATATGGCAACTGGTTGCTGATATGTGGAATTTTGATTACTGTCATGTATTTAGTGACACTCCCAAGGTTAAAACAAATCAATTGACGTAAGAATTACCAAAATTGACCAAGGCGTTTAGCCCCTAGAACGCCACATAGGAACAGACATAGATACATTGACATACATAATTGATAAACACATTACCCTCCCTTGCGTCGCGCACCCGTAGTCGGATAAAATAATGATATACTTGTAAAAAAAATTTTAAATTTCATACTTTTTATAGCCGTAAATGCCTTAACGGCGGATTCTCGCTTAAAGGACTTATCATAATCTTCTGTAATAAATTCCAACAGAAAACTCGACCATATTAGTATTGAACCGTCCTTGATGTAGCCCTGCACTCGCAGAAGTATCCTGGTGGAAGCGCTTCCCATGCTGGTCACTCACACCTCCCATACTTTCAAAGGAAAATCTAATCCCCTCAAAAAAGGAAAAAAAAAAACAATAAAATTGAACATCTTAATTTTCTATAACTTTTTAACGAGTTTTTAATTACTTTTTCATATTTAGGACTTATATTATTTCCTAACAATTGTGTCACAACATTTTAAAAATCAAGCCATGCTGTTTTTCTTAAATCACTTAAACTAGCTTCAAAATTTTGGTCCTTCACAAGCTTTCCTATTTGTGGGTCAATGAAAATACCCTCCCTAATTCTAGCATAAGTGAGTGATGGGAACTGTTCCTGCAAATACTGAACTTTGCACCCTTTTTTATACATTGCTTTAACAGAATTCTTCGTTAATCCCAACTTTATGTGTGAAGGTGGGAGAATATTTTTTTTTAAATCAATTAGAGGGGATTTTTGTTTTCGCGTGCAATGTATTATTGCGCTCTGGTGGTCATTTCTTTTTTATTTGATGTTCATGTTTTGCCCTGCTGTCGCACTTGCACAAAAAATAGTAGTATTTTGTCTAACAGGATTGGAGACCAATGAAAATGGCAATTACTTTAAAAACTGTACATATTCTAAAATTGTGATGTGAGTAGTCAATTTCATGAAGCGATTTCGTCATATTTTCGTAGGATTCCTACAATATCCAAAAATAAGCTATGGGAACCGATTGCAGGGTATTTCCACGCGCCAAAAGGCAACGTCAATTACCGGTATCTTGCGTGAAATCGAAATGATATGGAACGCCTAGCGCTACCTACTCAAGGTCGCAAAACATAAAAATTATCGAAGTGAATTCGGTTTCTACTCCTTGCTACATAGTGCATTGCTGTAATGAGTAAAAAGATATATCTATGGACTAAATACATCCGAAAGAAAAATGTAGTAAATTTATAATAACTATAAGATAGCCTATATAATTCAAAACGTATAAATAAAATTTCTTAAAATTGGAGGGTGATAGAATTTTTTTTGCGAACATATTCTTTTTCTGCACCTTGAAATCTGCAAGAAACACCCAAAGTACATTGAGGAACACAAAATTCGTTAACATTTGTTTTTCAGTGTAATGTTTCTAACACTACTAGCTAGGTTTTGAACTATAATCTAAGTTCAATTTCAGTATTTTAAAACTTTACGGATATTTAACCGAGAAAAATGAGGATTTTTTTAAAAAAAACTTTGAACTGCAATAAAATTGCCATAATATTCTTAATTTTGAGACTGTTACGATATTTTTAGTTCAGAACATCGGTAAGTAATATATAAACTTACATTAGAATTTTTTTTTAAGTATGTTGCGCTGAAATGAGTTTAGAGTGTTAGGCGTGAATAGCAAAATTAGCTTATTTTTGCTAAAAATTCCCAATTAAAAAATTTTTTCTTTCCTTTTTTGATTATTTTCAACTTTAAACCACTCTTTAGTTTAAAAAAAAAAAAAGTTGGTCAATATCTGAATTTTCAGAAAAAAAAACCGCTCTGAACGTAGGCAAACCCTTAAAAAATAAATAGATAAAATCTATAATCAAGAACTATATCTTTTTTTTTGTACGAAAATAATCAAATTCTGCATAAACAGAAGATGGTTTAAACGAATCATGAGCTTTTTTAGACAGTTTTCCTACGCCATATATAGACTCTAATAACATCTAATTTACTTACGACTTGACGCTTTTTGCTGAATATATCATGCTTCTTAAAGACCCAGAACTACTTTGTTCAAAATTTATGCAGCATAAGCTGTTCTATGATACGACGATGAATTATAAAACTGGAAGCTAATTTTCAAAATTGAAAATATAATCTTCAGTTATGTATACTGCTGCTTCGGTATGAACAAAACTAGTTAGTTTTAAGCCGTAATGCGTCCCGCAAACAGCGAGCGATGGGAGGCGGTCTCAGACTATACAAATAGTTTATAACGTAGGTAGAAATGTTTTATAAGCCTTTCACTGAAAACTAATCTCTTACTTTCCCTTCATTCTTATCAATAACTTCTATGAGAAAGTACCTGTCTTCTTTGAAGAGATGAAAAAGCGCCCAGGAATTTCCTCCTTTCTTCCATACTGAAAATGTATTTTTAGAATACCACTTTTTCCTTCTATCGAATATTAGAATCCTGGGGTCGGAAACATTGTGGAAGAAGGGAAAAATGTTCTTTTTCAGCTTTTTAGTTGGATGTGAATGATGTAAGAGACTTCCGAGTTTCAGTAAAAGTGACCACAAGGGAAGAAAATCGATCTTTTCATGACATATGCGTGTTGTAAATTTTTCATTTATTCTTTATTTTTAGGATCAAGCTTTCTTTTGTTAAAATAATATGTGCAATGGGAAAAATGCGTGTGTACTATTGCACTCTTTTGTGTAATGGTATTTTTTACATATTATTTTATTTTACTTATTTTCCTTTTTAATTTTGTTTTCACATTTTCTTTTGTTGATCGTTACTCAGACTATTTTACTCTCTTTTCTGGAAAGAAATAATTGGGTTTTACCAAAAAGAAATTGGAAGTTTCTGGCATGTGCAGCTATTTAATGTAAATGATAGATAATCCCTCACTTATACACTCCTGTTTGTGAAAATTGCAACACCATGAAGAAAGCATCATAGTTGAATGAAATTTAATACACAGTTGAGTGGTAAAAGTACAAATAAATTATTACATTTTCAAACCAAACAAACAATAAAAAGAGATAGAAATTAGTATCTTGTGTGGCCACCCCGCGCCGCAATAAGAGTTGCTACACGACTTGACTTGGACTGAAACAAAGTTTGAATATCTGCCAGCTGAAGAGTATTCCATATTGTTTGTATGCGCAACCAAAGTTCGTCTGTCGAAGCAACAGGACGAGGATCGCGAGCAAAACGCCGCCCAATGAAATCCCAGACATGTTCACTCGGTGACATATCCGGGGAATATGCAGGCCAAGGAAGAAGCTGTACCTGCGGCGAATCAAAATAGGATTTGACAGTCCTGATGACATGTGGACGGTCATTATCCTGCTCGAATACAGTCCCTGGCAATCTTTCAGGAAAGTAATAGCTTGGGGCTGTAAAACTTCGTTTATGTATCGGCTACTGTTCAAATTGCCCACAATTCGTAGCAATTGTTATCGTCCGTGATATGACATGGCACCCCAGACCATACCGGCATATTATCTGACACGAATTCGCCCATCTTGATGCCACAAATTGAAGCGGGATTCGTCAGAAAATACGACCTGCTGCCAATCAGCACGCCAGCTCCTATGCACATTGACCCATTGTAGCCGCAGGCGGCGATGGTTTTGCGTTAGAGGAATCCGGTATAAAGGAATCCTTGCGCGCAGCTCACACTGCAGCAGACGTCTCCGAATGGATGAAGTACACAATGAAACACTTGTAGCTGTTGACCACTGTGCTGTCAATTGTCTAGAAGAAGTTGGGCGGTCAGTCAGTGCCATTCGTACCAGGTGTCTGTCATCGCGAGTTGACGTCACATTTCGAGGTCCACTCCCGGACTTCCGAGCTGTCCGATCCTCATCCGTCCGTTGCTTCCAAACACGCATGATTGTGCTGCTGTAACGCTGCACACGAGTGGCTACTGCACAATAAGACAATCCAGCTTCACGAAGGCCGACGATTCTGCCCCATTCAAACTCCGAAATTTGCTCAAATTTCGTTTTCTTTCGTCGAAGAGGCATAGTAAAGATTAAGTTAACGTTTACTCTATCATGTAACCATCGATAATCATACACGCCTCGCTACAACCGTCTATTTATATTCTGATCCGCCATTCAGAAGGCACTGCTCAGCATATGCATGAGTTACCGGTCTGCAATTCTAATCATTTGCATATCATGCCCTACTTTACATTTCCTGCAATTTTCAGCTCACTCACGTAAGTCCTTCGTGGTGATGCAATTTTCACAAACAGGAGTGTGCTTTAACTTGGAAAGCATAAATTACAACTTTTAACAGCCAATAAATTTATTAAAAATAAGAATTATTTTACTCTATTAAAAAAAGTTATTCCCTCCAAAAGAAATGGGACGATTTCTCCGGTAAGAAGCTATACAATAACTTAGATAGCAGGTGTAGTGCTAGACACTATTTGATGGGGATTATAAGGGAAATCGTTGACTTTATTTAAGAATTGTTGAACTCACTCGAATTGGAATTTTTGAGAATTTCCCAAACTAACTTCTTTACAACTCCTGAACATAGTCCTGAATTATGTTGTGTGATTTTTTGGGTGCCTTCCCAGTTTCACCGACATTTCATTTAACCCCCCTCCCCCTCCTTGATTTTCAGTTTTCATCATATTTTTTGATATATTAAAGGGGGGAGATCATTTTAAATGTCGGCGAAACTGGGGAGAAACCATTTTTTTTTATAATTATTTGACCTCTCCCTGTATTGACCATTAACTTGAATCGATCAAAAAAAGCTACATCAACGTGAGCGAAGCCGCGGGTAAAAGTTAGTTTAAAATAAAGTAATAATAATAAAATATTCATAAGAAACAATGGAAACTTCCTCCAAAATGTTTAAAAAGAAAGCAAGTGAAAAATTGTCTGGAAAATGGATTTAGTGTTTGGTTGAAAATTGTCTGGAAAATGGACCTAGTGTTATAGCAATTTCTCGAAAGAGAAGCCTTGAAAATTGGCTCAATTAGAATCGCTTAAGTTCGAATTTTCTGCCAAGTTTCAGGGCTGTAGGTGCTATGAGGTCTTCTGGCCATCAGATACAAAGAAACAAAGAAACACCGTCAACTTTTTATATTTAGATAAAGAGAAAACATAAATTTTACGCTTCGTCTTTATTTTGAAATTTTATCTAACTAACGTTTTCGAAATACCTCAAATGTTACAATTTACTCTTGCATGATTTAATAATTTAGCATTTGCCAATATAAGTGGAAAAATTAGCCGTTAAAGCCAACACATATATGTACACTTAGAAAATACACAATGTATAGATGAAAAATGCACATACATTTATTAATTTGACTCATACAGACACACTTCATATATCGTCGCAGTAAGAAAGAAATTTAAGCGTGTTTGTTGATGTAAATATTGGCATTAGCCTTGGAAGGCTTTTAAGTCAAACGTAATGTCAGGGAAAGAGATTCAGTGCAAAGCGCATTGCGTGACATTTGAAACAACAAAATTACAAATACGATCCAGTTCTCGTTTATCTGGCCGACGATTTTAATATCCTCTGCATTACAAGATACCCCAATCGATATTACTAAAACAACAGCCAGTACAAGCGAGGGGAGGCCACTTTTAATTAGGTCCCGAAAGAAAATGTCAACGCATTTACATAGAAGCGGCTGTTCTGCGCTGAAACAAGTGGAATGGATATGCTGCAGCTGATAGTAATTCATCCTATTTTAGCGTAAAATAGTTATTTATTTTCGGAAACGTATCTCAGAGAAGCTTTAAATTTATGAAACAAGAGTTGTTACAGTATCATTATTAATAAGTCTTATTGCAGAAAACTATGTGTATTTTGTATTTTTGGCATTGTGTCCAACTCATAGAAATTTAGCTCTCTTATGATATCTACAGATTAATAGTGATAGACTGTATTATTAATATAATATCTTATTTTAGTTGAATTTCTGGTTCAAGAAAACGTTTCATGGCACCTTCGTCAATTGCTTTTATAAATGAAAATGCTGCATTCATTTCTTTATATGTATGATGCAATCAGCTGAAATCATGGGAATTCGTTACTTGCATGATTTGAACATAAATTACTCCCAACAATAGTAATCACATGCACAAATCTAAATTAGAAAAAAAAAATGCATCGGAATAAAAACCTAAATGCAAAGTATCATAAGTAAAAACTAGCATTTATTGCATATTCCCACTTCGCTTCTTCTTTTTTTTTTTTAAAGATTTTCTTGCTCGGGTACACACTACACAGAAATTTAAAACAATGTAGGGATAAGAAGACAAAAAGATCTTAGATCTCATCTAGATAGAAAACTTAGAAGCACTAACTAAAATATGCATAATTAACTTAAAATACTTAATAACATTTGGTTCCAAAAACGGATTACACCAGTAATTCTCATCCACTATACACGGACTGGCATCGGTCCTTAACAAACTAGTATGTTGTGGCCATCACGAAACTTTCTTCTATATTTTTCCTTTTTCTGATCCCTCCTCATGCTTGACGAGGAAGCAATATTCCTAACAAAAACAAAATTACACATGCAAAAACTTGACGACCATCCCAATGTCTGAATTATTGTAAAAACAAAACAAAAAGCGAAAATTGAAAGTTACTTTAAAAGCCTTACTTGAATTAATCACAAATACTTTATTTATTAATAAACATAAAATGGCAACAGTTAAAAATTTTAAATCATTGAGATAATATTTCCGATCATTTCCATACAATTAAAATCACGAGAAATACGCAGACGACAATCTATTACGATTTATCTTTCTTATTGTTGCATTAATAAAACTATTTTTATTCGCAAAAAAAAAAAAAAAAAAAAAAAAAAAAAAAAATCAACACCTCTTGGAGCGATTGGGGTCAAAATTGAACCAAAGCCTGTTTACGTATGGATTCACATATATTCCAAATTTCAACCAGAACGTAGCATTACTTCTTGAGATAGGGCACTCACAATGGAAAAAAAGAACGGGCGGTTGCGCTACCACCTTTTTAGCTGTTGACACCAAAATAAAATCAGCTCTTATACCCACTAAGGGCTACTTGTCAAAAAAATTTTGTTTGATTCCGTTCGTTATTTCTTGAGATACAGCAGTCACAATTGACGACAAAAAACGTTCTATAACTCAACCCCCGTGTGAGCTATTGACACCAAAATTGAATCAGCACCTGCTCATGTTAGGGGCAACATATGGACCAAATTTTGTTTGATTCCGCCTGTTAATTCCTGAGGAATAGCAAGCACGCGTAACTTAAAAAACGTCCCATTGCTCCACCCCCCTTGGAGGAATTCGCGCCAAAAACCAATGGGCACAAATTCACATAGGAGCACATATGTGTACCAAATTTCGTTCAATTTCATGCGGTAGTTTTTGCTGTAGAGCGGCCACAAAAAACTGGTCACACACAGACGTGACACACACACAGACAGACAGACATTTTCCAAAAATAGTCGAAATGGACTCAGCACACCTCAAAACGTTCGAATCCGTCAAAATTTGAAATTCGAAAATTTGCACGAATCCAATACTTTCTTCTATATATTAGATATAGAAGAAAGTAAAAATGAATAAGTTTCAGGGTCATTTATACAGTATTGTTTTTACTTAACAATAACAAAAATAAGTATTTTTTTTTTTATTTTATTTTATATTAATGGCTTAATTTGAGGATTTAGAACCAACAATTTTGTCTTCGAACGTTAGTCACGCAATTTGTTTTTTCGAATGAAGCTCAAGAACACATCCTTGTTAACAGCTAAGCTGAACAGCTTAGATTATATGGCGTAAAATGAAGTTACCTTAAGATTCAACTATCTTCAAAAAATTTTTAAATCTTAACTTTTAAGGCACATAAGTCATTCTCCAGAAAGTGTAACTTTCAAAAGAAAATATTTTTCAGTTTCGAAACGCTTTTTTTCTCATTCTTACATAAAAGTGCTACCTACTAGAAGTAACTATAAACAATGGACCAGCTAAATTCCAATTATTTTAATCTTTACTAATAATAAAGCTGAAAGTCTCTGTCCGGAGGATGTCTGGATGTCTGGATATCTGTAGGATGTCCGTAGGATGTCTGTAGGATGTCTGTGACGCGCATAGCGCCTAAACCGTTCGGCCGATTTTCATGAAATTTGGCACAAAGTTAGTATGTAGCATGGGGGTGTGCACCTCGAAGCGATTTTTCGAAAATTCGATGTGGTTCTTTTTTTATTCCAATTTTAAGAAAAAAAAACTATCATAAATTACGAAATTATCATAACGTGGAACCGTAACATGGGCACAAGCCAATTGGCGAGACACGAAATTATCATAACGTGGAACTGTAACGTCGGTACAAGCCAATTGGCGAGAAAATTCACCATACATTATTTGTAAATATACAAGTGAACCAAAAGACCTTTAATTTTTCTATTACGGGCGAAGCCATGCGGGTGCCACTAGTCATAAATAAAATAAATGAAAAATCCCTTGTTGACGGAAATTTCAAAAAAGAACCAAAATCTTTTAGTATTGTAAATTGAGGCCAATTTAATATCAAAGTAGTAATTTTGTTAATTTGTGCAAACAATGAGCTCTTTAATTGACTAGCGTAAATCTAATATTAAGTTCTCTTAGTTAAAACACAGCTTAATTTTTAGTAATTCTTTTAGTTGAAATTTATGTTAAAAAATTATATAATATTAATACATTTCCAAATTAGTAAACTTGATAATATACTGGCAATTTATAATTTTAGTAAAATGCCTAAAAGTGCTGTATTTTTCTTTCATCATTTATTTTCACCTCAGAAGAATGTTATTGATAAGGTCTGTCACGAAGGTGAGGAATTAGCCATTGAAACAGGTCTAATGATTACATTTTTCAGAGAAATATTTTTTTTCTTCGTTGCTACAATCTGCACATGTTAAACATATGCAAACATGACCAATTACTTTTTTTACGTTAATTTACGTCCCTGAAATTCAAGTTCACAGAGGTTAGGTTTCACAACAACCGCACTTGATCTTTAGAACATCTCATAACTTCTTTATGGCTGAAAATAAACAAGGGGCCTATCTTGTGTCATGGAAAATAAAATGTGATGTCATTACTGCCACGTGATAATGAGAAATGTCATTATCTGTTTACTCTAACGGAGGTGAAAATTTATTGTGTGACTCTATTCCTTATCCTACTAAAACAAAATGAAGCACATTATTGCAAAGCTAAATGTACTTAAAAATTAGTATTTGACACACTTGTGAAAGGAATAATAAATACATGAATATGTATTTTTAATCAAACATGTTATTCAGCAACATAAACAGTCACACCAGGTGTGCAAGATACCACGGAGGTGAGAATTCATATGTTGTGAACCAAAAATATATTAAAATAAAAATTATCATTAAAAACTTGTTACCAGATTTAACTAGATATGTTTTGAATGAAAAATTGTTCCTTAAAAGTTTTACTGCAAAAGGCATGTGACAGAAAAGTTTCTGTTTTTAAAGGTAAACGAGATTAAATATAGCTGAGCTAAAATGTAATACACATATGGATTGAAACTAGTGAAATATATTTGCATGCTTATAATCTGTAATAAATTCGTATTACTTTTTCTGCAACCACAGCTTTCAAGCTTTCAGTTTATTTTAGTAAAATAATTTATATCCCAAGAACAATAAAATAATTTATGTCCTTCTTAAATATTTATAAAAAGTATAGAATCTTAGAATCAATCGTATACATTGAAGAACTAGATAACACTTGATCATACAGGGTTTCTCCGGAAAGTAATGAGCCTCACTTTTAAAAAAATACTTTTAATGATCAGATTCTTACAAATACTTAAAAATCTTCAAAGTACGACCCTTCTGCGTCGATACACTTTTGCCAGCGCGATTTCCATGAATTGAAGGCTCCTTGGAAGTCCTCGACCGATAAGCTCTTTAGAAGTGACGTCGTAGTAGACTGGATGGTTTCCACGGTGTCCCAATGTTTCCCATTCAGCTCTCGTTTCAGTTTGGGAAACAAAAAAAAGTCGGGCGGGGCCAAGTCGGGACTGTAGGGTGGCTGGGGAAGCGCGTCGACGCGAATTTTGGTCAAGTAGGAGGTCACAACAAAGCTGGTGTGAGACGGTGCATTGTCATGATGGAGTTTCCAACAACTTTTGATCTCCTTTCAGACGCGGGTGACGCGGTTATTCAGCCGTTGAAGCACTTCTTTGTAGAACTGACCCGTAACAGTCTTGCCAGGTGGGACGAACTCGTGATGCATTACTCCTTTAACATCGAAGAAGACAATGAGCATTGATTTCACTCGTGACTTGCTCATTCGAGCTTTTTTCTGGTGAGGCGACGCCGTGGTGTGCCATTCCGCACTCTGTCTTTTCGTTTCTGGGTCGTACTCGAATATCCATGACTCATATCCAGTGATGACGTTGTCCAAAAAATTAGGGTTGTCCCTACACATTTTTTTCATCTCCTTGGAAACTTCCAAGCGATGCGTTTTTTGAGCATCGGTCAAAACTTTGGGCACAAGTTTTGCGCAAATCTTTCGCATGCCCAATTCTTCCGACACAATCTCATGGACAATTGTTTTCGGCAAGTTCAACGAGTCTGACAACAAACGAACACTCATTCGGCGGTCTGAGTTCAACAATTCGCGCACACAACTCACATTGTTGTCCGTTTTCGAGTTTGAAGGGCGTCCAGACCGGGCCTCGTCGGTGACATCCTCACGACCCTCTTTGAAAGCTTTGTGCCACTTTTTTGCCTGCGAATAGGACATGCAAGCCTCCCCGTAACCCTCCTGAAGCATATCGAAGGTTTCCTTGGCAGTTTTGTTCACTTTGACACAAAATTTTATCGCGTAGCTTTGTTCAATCGTTCTTTCCATTTTTAGTATGACAAGGGCGCGAAACAGGGGTCTCCTTAAAATGACGTCCTCACCGTTTCAGAGCTCGGAGGCGACTGAGGCATGGCTCGCTGGAAAGCTTAGGGTTCCCCCCACCACTTCCAAGCGGTCGCGCCGCTCGACGGTGTACGGTCGCGTCACAATAAAATAAGGCTCATTACTTTCCTGACAAACCGTGTATATAATTTGCACTATGTTTTCTAAGATTTTTTCGTTAACAATTGAGTGCCTTTTCAGTGTCAAAACAGGACATTTTGTTTTAGTGATTTCTTAGACAAACTAATTAGGTAATTTTACTTAAAGTAAAAATGCTCTGTCTTTTTTATGCAACACTACGGCAGCAGTACTTATTGAATATGCCTTTTTTCCCATAAAATTATTGCTTAGATAGATCGCTCTAAAACACAAGTTTTAAAAATTAAATTAGAATCAAATTTAAAATTATTTTATTCATGTCTTCAAAAAGTCAAAATCTTGCAGTTAATTGTCACTCTTTACTTATACAGCTCATTGTTTTTGTTAAATTCTCCAAAATATACTTAAAGATCGGATTATATATAAAGATGGGATTCCGATCATTAAGTGTATATATATATATATATATATATATATATATATATAAGAAAAATAAATTCTTAAAAGAAAGAAATGCATTCTAAATCCCTGGAGGCAAAACGACAATATATATATATATATATATATTTTGAATGACTGGTTGAAACTCTCACATCTTTAAGTTTATAAAAATACAGAACATCGATCGAAAACTTCGGCTTTAATCGCTGATTTTTATAAATGTCCCCTGACAATTTACAGTCAAGAAAGATCTATAAAAATGTTAGAGAAATTTCCAACTTTCGTATTTTGAAAGCGAAGTTTTGCCTTTCCGTCTTAAAGCAATCTTTGTGCTGTATAAAAACGTTGTGAAAATGCAGCTGAATTACTTATAAAGACAGTTAGGTACATGATATATTGCAATGTTCTGGAATTACTAAGTTGAAGATAATTCTCGTGACAGCAATATTTATGCTTGGATTATCTACTTCAAATTTAAGAGCAATGAAGTCTTTTTTGGGTCATTCTTCAAAAAGTGTAACTTTTCTGTTACATGACTTTTACAGTAACAATTTTAAGGAACAATTCAATTAACAAAGTATTTAAATTTCACCAAAAATCTATCTATTTAAATCTGCCAAGAAATTTTTATAATATTTTTTATTTGAATATCTTTTAGGATCACATCATGTAAATTCTCACCTCCATGGCATGTCACACATCTGATGCGACTGTTCGTGTTGATTAATAACATGTTTAATTAAAAGTATATATTGATTTATTTATTATGTCTTCCACAAGTGTCTCAAACACTAATTATTTAAGTATATTTATTTTTTAATATTGCGTTTTAGTTCGTGTTTGATAGATAAGGGGTTACGTCACACAGTAAATTCTTACTCCCGTTACCCAAACAGAAAATGCTATTTCTAATTCACAGATGGCAGTTATGGCATTAAATATTTTTTCTCACATTACCTCCTTGTTTATTTTTAGCCATGAAGGTAGAGATTCTCGTTGAAAAACAAGAAGATAGATTTTATTTTAAAAACCAATGGTGTTTCTTAAGAATTCTCATTTTCGTGAATTTAAAATTCAGGCACGGCAATTAATGTAAAAAAAGAAGTGTACATGTTTTCATATTATTTAAAATTATGTAAATAGTAATTATTTTTGTGATTAATTCGTTGTAATCTAGCTAAATTTGGCGTTGATTCCATTATCTTTCATCTAAAATTATCTTACTAACGTAACCGGTAAATAGTTTCTTGTAATGTACATACAACCCCCTAACATTCGACTGAAGCATACGGTCCCCCCATTTCTGCTCGATAAGATTTGTCAATGGAATAAAAAGAAAATATGAGAAATTTGTAAAACTTTGTAGGATTTTCTAGATATTTCTTCGCGCGGCGTCTTGTGAATGGAGGAGTCAATTTGTTTGTTTTCTAACTGTGGAGTCTCGTTTTCAGCGTTCCGCTAGAAGTGTGTATTAGCCTTTGCGCTGTGTTTTTGCGTATTTTGATGTGAATACGTGTGGGACCGCTGAGTTTACGGTGTTAATTGATATTTACCTAATTGCTACTGTTCCTTTAGCAGTTACTAAAGATATTTTTTGTATAAAAAAATTCCAGTGTTTTCTCAAGATCTGTGTCGTCATTAAAGAATTTCTTGAAGTGGCTGAACTCGTAAGAATATGCTAAACATGTGCAGACTGCAGCAAAGAAGAAAAAAGTTATTTCTCTGAAAAACGTATCCATAGGTATATATTAATTCCACACCTCCGTGAATCTCACCTTCTTGATAGCCCTTATCAATTTCATTATTTCTGAGGTGATAAAAAAATGATGAAGGAGAAATACATCAATTTTAGACAGCTACCAAATCTATCAATTACCAGTATCTTCTCAAATTTACAAATCTTGAAATATTTTAATGCTATACTATTTTTAACACAAATTTGAACTAAAAAGATACTAAAATTTAAGCCGTACTTTATTTAAAAGAGCTTAACATTAGATTCGCACTAATCATTTAAAAAAAACTCACTATTTGCGCACTTCAAAACTAATTCTTTGATTTTTAATTCGCCTCTTTTTCCAAACATTAAAAGCTTTTTTTTTTTTTTCGTGAACAAAGTATTTTGTCTTATTTGTGAGTAAAATAAGTGGAATTCAGTTGGGCCAATATTTATGGTTTCTTTTAGTAGGTATTTCTTTAGTATAAGAATGAAAAAAAAAAAAGAAAACGAAAGGTTTTGATATTGAAAAATATGTTTGTTCAAAAGTTACACATTCTGGAGAATGACCCTTTTTACTTGCAAAGTGACTTGTGAGTTCTTGCAATGTAAGATTTTACTTGTAGAGTAGGAATTAAACTGGTTTTGGGGAGGAGGAGTCGGAGATCCTAAAAGTTCTAGAAGTCAAAGTCGAGGTCAGGAGTTAAGTCTCTTTTTTCTCGGAATCCGAAGCCCTGGTGAATAGCATTTGCGCTTTGATATTATTTTATTTTTATTCAGTTATATTTACTTCTGACATGTTTCACTGTTTCCTCAACGAGATATGGTGTTTAGACTTTAATTAATATTTGTTTCGTGTTTCATGAAAACCAAAAATAGGGAATATAATTAGAATCCATGCGATTTATTTATATTTCTTCGTGTCAAAGAGAAATTTTAAGTGTTATTGATCACTTAGATAAGAAAGTTTGAATTTTTCACGTAGGCGTTAATGTTAAAATGTGTTGAATTTTTCAAATACCCAAAATAGCTTAATCAAGAAAACCTATAATATAATTGCTTATTCAAGAAAATTTTCATATATGTTTTTCATCTAGAGCTTTTTCCAATAAAGTTTGTTAGAGAGCCAATCCATCTTTAAGTTCGGCTTCTATATTTGCCTTAAATTTCTCCGTAGGCGGTAATATTACGTTTCTTTTGAACTGTTCAAAGATGAATGATTTTTTCTTCTGATCATAAGGTGAAATGCAGGATCCGAGATCTTGAAAAGAAATTTATGTTTGAATCGGACTATTCACTCAAAAGTTATTGCGGGGGACAATTATGCCGACATACACACTTTTCCCGGTCTCAAAACTCTACTTCCCACGCTTTAGTTTTTCTTTTTTCATAAAATTAGTTTATATATATTTTTGACTTTTTTGAATGCGTTAAGCCTTCTTTCATGCTTTTCAAATTTTTCTTTTACTTTTACATAAAAGTGCGCTAAAAATTAAAAATTATGTGAACAAAGAAACCGAAAAGACAATCTGCAATAATTAAACACTATTAAGTCGGAAAATGAATTAATTGTCGTATCTGTTCCCATTCTCAGCATCAAAAGTAATGCAAATGTAATATAGCATTTCTCCAGTAACAACCGAACCATGCAACTATATCTTGCACGTGATACACATGTTTCTAATTTCTCCTGGTTTACTGATTTTAATTGATTTGGAAATATATAGATATAAACTACCGTATTCTTAATCTTTTTTTTAAAAACATTTCTAATATTAACATTAACAATTTTTACTGCTAGCCTAGAAGGAAAACGCATTAGGGTCAGACGGGTTAATTTAGGGTCAAAAAATCAAAACATCTTAATATTTTCTTACGTATAAAAATAAAATGATTTAATTTGGAATGGAGTAAGCTTAAATAATTTCGAAATTATTCAAATAATTCCTTTACCTAAAATTGCATTATTATTTATTTTATTTAAGTTAAATGAGTGACCAAGAATTAGTAGTGTAACTATGAAGTCTAGCGCCCCTGGCGAGTTAAAGAAATTGCGCCCCCCCCGGGTTGCCCCCGTGGGAAGTCACCAGAGGTCATTGAGACCTCAACAAAAAAAAACTTTTTTTTTGGGGGGGGGGGGGGCGGGGCAAATAGGAGGCAGCATTGTAATTTTTTTTTCTTGTTTTCTTTCTTAGATTTTTTTTTCCAATGATACCCATTGTTCCTTCACAGTAGATGTTATGTATGTTTCTCTAGTTCTTGCGAGCTTTTTTTTCCCTTTTATAGTAAAGCATTTTTCAAATTCTATGATAAAAAAAAAAAACTACTTAAAAAGTTTTTTTAATCAGTTGAAATGCCGCCCCCTGGCTGCTGCGCCCCTGGCGAGAGCCACTTCTGCCACTTCTCTACTGCCAAGAATTACCCCGGATCGAGGCAGTTATTGGTTACACATGGGGTAAATATGGGTCATCACCTTTTTGAGAATAATCCATGTCAAAAGTAATTTAACTATTCTATATTATCATTTCTTAGCCCACCAAAATATTTTTTAATGATAAAAAGTTTTATGTTAAAGAAATAACACATTATAATTGAAATAATTTGGTGTTACTCTTACTAGTCGATTACAATTTGTTATTGTTCTTTGCTCTAAGTCCACGGTTCTGTGAAGAAATTTCTTTAATATTTGTATTTTAACTTCATCAAACATAATTTTATCAACTGAACGGATTTTTCTTTTCCATTTCAATTAACAAGACTGAAAAAATGCACTTATTTCAAATTATTTCTAAAAACGCATCTCTTGGAAAAACTAAAATTTCCAACACCTTGTTCAAGAAGGTTCATATCTGCTTTTTCCTTGTCTGAAATTTAAGTTACTTTCCCATTTGTCGCTATCATCATACCCAACAAAGTATATCTGATGTTCAAGTACAGAATGAATTCGGTTGTAGCACCATCTTTTAACATTTATAAACTAGTATGTTGGGGCCATCACGAAACTTTCTTCTATATTTTTCTTTTTTTCTGATCCCTCCCCATGCTTGACGAGGAAGCAATATTCCCAACAAAAACAAAATTACACATGCAAAAACTTGACGACCATCCCAATTCGCAACTCCAACGAACTATAGGGGGCACTGAAGTCACTGTCTAATGGCGGAATTGAAAACTACAACAAACGCACATGGTAACGAAGAAAATGCTAAAAGTGTTGTGATTTTTGTTCGTACGTGTGATTTTTTTCGCTTTATTCTTTTTAAATTAATTTTCAAAGTCTTGTGGATATTCTGGCCCACGTAGAAAGAAATGAGAATTCAAGAAGCATTACTAAACGTCAAACATTAATGCAAAGTACGTAGTTCATAGTTCTAAGCAGCCATTTTCACGATGTTGAATTCGATATTTATCAATTCTTGATAAAACTAAATAATAATTGTGGCCTGACAAGAATAACAATTAATGCTAGAAAATTTAATATGACATTACAAATTATTACCAAAAGAAGATGATACTTCTTTGCTTTGCTTTGGCTAGCACTTGTTTTCCATTTGTAGCTGAGTTATTTCTCTTGAATTCCCGAATCGAATAATTTAAAAATTTTCTGTTTCGATTTTTCTAATTTCTGAGTTACGATTTAATTGTGTCATGTTATGCAAATCATCAACAAAATTCTCACGGATATATGGTGGTAGTTTTCTTTTCAGTTGATTGACCATTATTTCCTTTCACTTATCGAATTCTGTAATCTTTACTACCATTTTATTCCACTCATGATAAAAATTAAAAATGGTTTAAGTAAAAACGCGAAATCTCGCCAAGGCTACTTTGCTCGCACAATACCAAAACTATATAACCCTAAACAAATTTGGCGATACCTTTCAGCTGAGAATAAAATGAATAAAGTAAATTCTTTCTCGGTTATTCATTTTGTTCTACGATAATATATTCAAGAAAATATTTTGCATACTGTCCATTCCAACTAAATGCTGCTGTAAAATATGGTAAGTTTAATTAATTTAAGATTAAAAAAAAACCCCATATTCTTACAAATTCATACAAAACAATAAAAAATTTTACCTGGTATAACGTTATCCAATTTTGTTAATCCAGAGTTTTCTTGTTTACGCTTCCACCATTTAATACTTTTTTGAAAGAAATAAGGAAAACTAACATTATTTTGAGAAGCTCGAGAATACTACTAAGGGACGAATTAATTTCTGTTGTTGAAGGCGTTCTTAGACATGTTGAATGCGTTACTCAGAACAAACTGACCGCGTTTACGTCAACAGACACACGTGATGCGCAACGTGGCAATGTTTTAGGTGCAGACGCAGTTTTATAAATCACCGCAAGGTAGCGTATTCGAGCGCTGGAGTTCCGAATGTCTGAATTATTGCAAAAGCAAAGCAAAGAGCGAAAATTGAATGTTATTTTAAAAGCCTTGCTTGAATTAATTACAAATATTTTATTTGTTAACAAACATAAGATGGCAACAGTTAAAAATTTTAAATCATTGAGATAATATTTCCGATCATTTCCATACAATTAAAATCACGAGAAATACGCAGACGACAATCTATTACGATTTATCTTTCTTATTCGCAACTCCAACGAACTATAGGGGGCACTGCAGTCACTGTTTAATGGCGGAATTGAAAACTAAAACAAACGCATGTGGTAGCGAAGAAAATGCTAAAAGTGTTGTGATTTTTGTTCGTATGTATGATTTTTTCGCTTTATTCGTTTGAAAAGATTTTTCAAAGTCTTGTGGATATTCTGACCCATATAGAAAGAGATTAGAAACCAAAAAGTATTACGAAAGTAAACAATTAATGCAGAACACACAGTAAGTTGTTCTGAAGCAGCCATTTTCACGATGTTGAATTCGGAATTCATAAATTTTTGGTTCGCTTCGAACGGCATTTTCATTTTGTACCGTTTTTTCTATACATTAGTACATATTAAGTTCAGTTTCGTGACATTTCCAGCATTTGTTGACATTTTTGTCACATAGTGCACATACGTGGCAGACTGTCAAGAGTAACGTTTAACACTAGATAATTTATTTCTATGACTATATGATTGGATATCCAAAGAAATCATGCATTTAATTCATTCGTCATGGAAATAATTTACCTGATATGCGAAATCTTGTCAAGATACATTATTCTTTCACATAATTTTAAAACCATAACACTATAAACAGATTTTTGGCGAACTTTTATTTTTTATTGTTCAAATTCTTAACGTTCTTTCTGGATTTTTCAATCTGTTCTGCGATAAATATTTTCAAGAAAATTTATTTGCATACTGTCTATTTCAGTAGGATACTGTAGTAACAAATTTTATTTAAATCATTTATGTGGAATTAGGTTAAAGAAAAGTGTCCAGTCAATGTTGTTAAGTTCGTTTTTTTTCATCGAATTGAAAAACTGATATTTATTCAAATTCACTCAGAACAAAATAAATAAAATGTGTACTCACAGTTTATATATGGTGGTAGTTTTCTTTTCAGTTGATTGACCATTATTTCTTTTTACTTATCGAATTCTGTAATCTTACTATCATTTTATTCCACTCATGATAAAAATTAAAAATGGTTTAACTAAAACTCACAGTTTATATATGGTGGTAGTTTTCTTTTCAGTTGATTGACCATTATTTCTTTTTACTTATCGAATTCTGTAATCTTACTATCATTTTATTCCACTCATGATAAAAATTAAAAATGGTTTAACTAAAAACGCGAAAACTCGCCAAGGCTACTTTGCTTGCACAATACTAAAACTACTATAACCCTAAACAAATTTGGCGAAACCTTTCAGCTGAGAATAAAAGGAATAAAGTAAATTCTTTCTCGGTTATTCATTTTGTTCTACGATAATATATTCAAGAAAATATTTTGCATACTGTCCATTCCAACTAAATGCTGCTGTAAAATATGATTAGTTAAATTAATTTAAGATTAAAAAAAACTCATATTCTTACAAATTCATACAAAACAATAAAAATTTTTACCTGGTATAACGTTATCCAATTTTGTTAATCCAGAGTTTTCTTGTTTACGCTTCCACCATTTAATACTTTTTTGAAAGAAATAAGAAAAACTAACATTATTTTGAGAAGCTCGAGAATACTACTAAGGGACGAATTAATTTCTGTAGCTGAAAGCAAACTAAGACACATCGATTGCGTTAATAAATACTCAGAACAAACTGCCTGTGTTTACGTCAACAGACACACGTGATGCGCAACGTGGCAATGTTTTAGGTGCAGACGCAGTTTCATAAATCACCGCAAGGTAGCGTATTCGAGCGCTGGAGTTCCGAATTGTTTGCATTAATAAAGCTATTTTTATTCAAAAAAAAAAAAATCAACACCTCTTGGAGCGATTGGCGTCAAAATTAAACCAAAGCCTGTTTACATATGGATTCACATATATTCCAAATTTCAACCAGAACGTAGCATTACTTCTTGAGATAGGGCACTCACAAAGGAAAAAAAAGAACGGGCGATTGCGCTACCCCCTTTTTAGCTGTTGACACCAAAATAAAATCAGCTCTTATACCCACTAAGGACTACTTGCCGATAAATTTTTCTTTCATTCCGTTCATTATTTCTTGAGATACAACAGTCACAATTGACGGCAAAAAACGTTCTATAGCTCAACCCCCGTTTGAGCTATTGACACCAAAATTGAATCATCATCTGTTCCTGTTAATGGTAACATATGGACCAAATTTTGTTTGATTCCGCCAGTTACTTCCTGAGGAATAGCAAGCACGCGTAACTCAAAAAACGTCCCATTTGCTCCACCCCCGTTGGAGGAATTCGCGCCAAAAACCAATGGGCACAAGTTCACATAGAGGCACATATGTGTACCGAATTTCGTTCGATTTCATGCGGTAGTTTTTGCTGTAGAGTGGCCACAAAAAACTGGTCACACACAGACGTGACACACATACACACATACACACACACATACACACACACATACCCACAGACAGACAGACATTTTCCAAAAATAGTCGAAATGGACTCAGCACACCTCAAAACGTTCGAATCCGTCAAAATTCGAAATTCGAAAATTTGCACGAATCCAATACTTTCTTCTATATATTAGATATAGAAGAAAGTAAAAAGGAATGTTTTTGCAATTGTGTCATTGCAAATTTCTCCCTCTTCTTCTCATTCTCATAACAAGTCCAAAATAAGCTAATTTTACATTCAGGGACTGTCTATTTTGGCTTATCTTTAAGTACCTTTATATTTTTGCAAGCAAGGTTTTTCTCGATGACTGCATTTGTGCAGTTGATTTCTCCTCTGCTTCTTTTTCTCTTGCACTTACAAAATAAAAGAGTTTGATTTGTTACAACTATCGAATTTTTCTCCTAATTTGTTATTCTAGGGATTCGTATTAATTTTTTGCTTTTTTTGGTACTTGATGTGTGCCGTATTTGCATGCTGACATAGTTTATTTTCAAAGCTATACTTGATTTGCTAGCCAAAAGGACAATATAGTTCATCAGTTACACCACTAAATTGCTGTATAAAACAGCATATTTTTAACACTAAATTTTTTTTAAAAAATAAGAAAAGACATATGTAGGTATGAAAAGTTTAGACCTTTTGTTATTAAAAAACACAGCTTGTTATTGAAAAACAGCACCAACAAAATTGTTCCTTTAAAAGTGTTTCATCGACACGAATCTTGAAAATAATCACGATTTTCGAGACGACCTTGCTTGAAGATGTTTTTATAGAAGTGTAAAAACTATTTTTATTCTCTTACTTACTTCACCATTACATTGTTTTTGACCTTGATATAGGGAAATTGAATTATAAGGATGACTTAGCATATTTTTTTTTTTTTTTTTTGTATTTTTTTTATTAACAGTAAATAGTTGGTGACTATTATATATTTACCCCGGAAAGAGAATGGCCCATAATTCCCCCTACGATGTAACTATTCCGAAATGTCATTCTACATTATTATACTAAATAATGTTTTTATGATACATTGTATATAATTTACAAGACATTCCGTCTAGAACTAAACGAGCCTACTTTTCCGTATACCCATATCTACTTTCTAGTATCTGATCAATATTCTCAAAAATACCTAAAATTCGCAAATTGTTTCAAACATTTTTTAAAAATATTTTAAGCTGATTTTTAGGAATAAAATATGCCTTGCTCATCCAAAAAAATAGATGCGTAAAAAAATAAAATAAAATAAACGAACAAATGAAATAGCAGCACCTTTTAAACAAAACAGCTAATACAGTATTTTTTTTTCTTAAAAAAAAATCCTTAACCTCTTTCAAAAAAAAAAAAAAAAGAAAGGTAAAATTAATAAGCTCATTAAAATAAATACATCATATCAAAAAAAAAAAAAAAGATTGTTTATTTTTTCCCCAAAAATTAAAATTTTAGAGTTAAAATAAAAACCAGTCATATATTAAAAATAATTATTTCACAGTTAAAACCAAGGCTGTGGAGTCGGAGTCAATCTCATTTTGGGATAAAAGAGTCGGATTCAGGAGCCGAATGTATTTAATTCAAAGACTCGGAGTTAGAATCGGTCATTTCCCTTAGAGTCCGCAACTCTGCCAATGTTTACGGAGTCGGACTTATTTTGGGATAAACAAGTCGGAGACGATTATTCAATAATCAAAGTCAGTCATTTTTCCTTCGTGTATAAATTTTTGCCAAAGCTACGAAGTCAGACTCAAAGTTGAGGAGTCGGAATCCGAATAATTTCGGGCACAGAAATTGGAGTTGGAGTATGGTGCCCCTAAATTCTCGGAGTCGGAGTCGGCAGTTTGGCGTCAAGAGTTATTTCCAACAAAATTTGTTTGAAGTAAATCCGTCTTCAAGTACGGAATATACATTGATTTTCAGTTTCCCCGTAGGCGCTAATATTAATGGATTTGAACTGTTCAAAATTGGAACAGAAAATTGTTCAAATCAAAAAGATATTTTATATACAGGTTTTTCATCAAAAGCTTTTTCCTACAAAGTTTGTTTGAAGCAAATTCGCCTCTAAGTTCAGAATTGCCTTGAATTTCCCCGTAGGCACTAATGTTAATTTTTTGCTTTAACTGTTCAAAATTGATCGAAAACTAGTTCAAATCAAAAAGTGAAGAGGATAGGAATGAGGTGTCCTCGCCGAGATCTTTCGAACAAAAAAAAATGTTCGAATCGGACTATTCACTATTCAAAAGTTATTGGGGAAGGGATAGACAGACCGACGGACATTTTTCCCCATCTGAATACCATACTTCCAAATTTAAATCCCAATTTTCCAATTATTTATTATTATTATTATTATTATTATTATTATTTTGTTTTTAGCGGTATTTTCAAGATGCATTAAGCCTTCTTTCATGCTTTTTTCTTCTTTTTTCTGACGTTTATTGGGAAAGTATAGTAAAAAATGGCGTATGTACCTGTGTAACTATGTATGTATGTATATCCAAGTTACTTCTCCCGAACGCCAATAAACTGACCATCGAGCCAGGCATCGATAGATTCTTAATTTTCCCGTCTTTATGTTTGGCTATTTAACATAATGATAACTCCGCTAATTATTATCGGATATATCAATTAAAAAGTAATAATTATGACACATTTCGACATAAAATCCATATTAAAAATCCCATATTAAATTATTATTCAGTGCTTCAGCTCAACTTTCCGTAACAATGCTTTGATTAAAATTTGAAGCAGTGAAGAAAATCATTGAAACCAAAGTTCTGTTGTCATTTTTGTTTTTCGAATATGAACAAATAAATTTTATGTTTTTGTTTTAATGGCTTTTCGTGTAATCGGGGGGATTTAAAGTGTTTATTTCATGTTTTTTTTCCGCAATCTGCAGCAAATGTTTACTGTTTTTTTCCCTTCAAGTCTGATTGTTGAACACGCGTCACTAGACATAACTATTATTTTCGAGGTGCACCGTGCAAAGCCGGGCGACGCAGCTAGTAGTTACATAATTTTTGTCATACCCCAGCACTTGTATCCAATATGTTTTGGAACTATTTGCTTAATATGTACTTATCAACAAAATCATCTTATTAATAATAAAACTACCAATATTTCTGTTTTTTAAGAAGAATATTTGTGGTTACGTATTTTCTGCCTGTCAATATATAAAATATTTGTACTGGTTTAAAATTAAAAGGAAATTGTAATCTACAATGAAGTGTACTTTGTTATATATACAAGCTCTGAGATAGGAATATAATATTTTCCAAAGGTATATAAGTTTGATTGAAAATAAATCGGCTAAAGAAAACGCGATGTAACTTGATTGAAAGGAGAAAAAAAAATTACGCCTGTCTGTAAAAAGACTTGTTTGCCTCACAATTTTCTCCTGTCAAAGCAGAACTGTTGTCACTGCTCCTGAGAATTTAAATTTTGAAGTGAAATGTTTGCGCAAAAGTTTTTCTAAAGTTTTTTTTTCTTTCTCCCGCATTCAGGTGCTGCGCTACGAGGAAAACAACGAAGAACTTAAAGACCTAAACTGAAAGAGGGAATTTATTTTGTCGTAATTCATATGGATGGAAAAATGAATGCAGCATTCCACAGTTGTGCGGTAACTAATTATAGAAATTACAAAGTTATAACGTGTAGACATGCAACTTAAATAGTCAGAATATGTTTCGTAGTATTTGCTTCTATATCTACGTATAGCACCAGTTCCTCTTATTTAGTAAAACATGTTTTAACTTGTTGTTTTGTAACAAAAGATTCAAAAGATCAAGATCAATATTTGTACTTAATCGATCACAAATGATATGGAAAGACAAACATTCGGTTTGCAGATGGAAACGTTCTCATTCATTAGTTGGTAGGAATACCACTTTGCAGTCTTTACAGACGGAATCGTCTTAATTGGCCGCTTGCCAATTCCAAAGCAGGCATGGTCATAGAGAAATTAGTTTAGGGATATTTGGATAAAGCGTTTTGGATTCCGTACCAAAATAGAGAATCGTTCGAATTAGACGTTGTTTTCGAGCTGTTTTTTTTAGCAAGAACCAAATAAACTAGCTTGCACACTAAAGCTAACGTAGAATAGATGCAAAAATGCAAAAAAATAAAATAAAATAAAATAAAGTAAAATAATGCAAGAAAAAAAATGAATTCTGAAATTTTGAATTCAAATTACGTTTTTGCAATCGCGAACTGCAATAGGACCCTACTCATAGGAGTTATTGTTTCTAGAAACGGCTCCTGTCCCCCCAAGCCTGCCCCTACTTTTGGGCTGTTACGTGTGTCTAGTTGTGTATGTGTAGGCTTGTGTGTGTGTGCATGCGTGTTAGTGCACGTTCGCGTGTATGTGCGTAAAGGCGCGTGCGTGTGTATGTGACTGCGTATGTGTGTGAGTGTGTATGTATATGAGCATGCGTGTGTGTAGACCATGGACGCCACCGATCCGAAGAAGCGGATTCCGTGGGACAGTGCTCAGGACCGGAGGAGTCGCGCCTGTAGGGAACGGTGGGGCTGAAAAAGGAACCGGAACGTGAAGGACGGTCAAGTGAAAACAATTAGCAATCGTGCTTGCTCAATAAATAAAGAAATTTTTAAAAAATGCAGTTACTGCTTTTCATCTGCCCACGGCAGAATAGTCGTTCAAACTATTCAACTTCTGTATTTACATAACTTCCAAAGCCTGTAAAATGTTACTTGCTTATTCAATCCTCATATATATATAACAGGCAATGATCAAGTAACGTTCCTGACTTTATTAGCAACGAAACTCGCGAAAAGGCATGTTTAGGGTCAATCCACTGGAGTTAGGGTTCAAGTTTCAATTATCAAAATATCACCAAACAGGCAATTGCTTGAGACGGGCAATTTTCTAGTTATTTAATAAATCAAATGCGCAGAGTCGAATGTAAAACAATCCACTCCGACTACTTTACCCTAATATCAATCTGAGGAAAAATATCAACTAACTTTGAACATTATATTTTATATTTCTCTCATTATGTTTTAAGTCCTGTCGTATTGTTAAATTATTTTTATTTCTTTATCTTTTTCTGAACAATCCCATTTGATAATTAAGTTTTCTTTTCCTGGCATTTATACAAAACTTCACACAGAAGTGTAGCCTTTTCTGACGAGGTTTACATCACAAGTTTATCTCTGTATGACTCATATTATTGTTGAGAAAGGATCATTTTTTATTTTCGTAGTATACATCGTGCTAGAACAATTTCTGGCTGTAACAGAGCATTTGTTCAGGAATTTGTCATAATAGAACAGACTCTTTCTGTAAGCCTTGTATCACAGCACACCGTTTTCGTGGTGACTGGGGCAATGCTCTAACTTTTTAGTGTATAGCATTGCTAAAAAATTGTTTTTAGCGATGTGGGGCGGTACAGTAGAATTCAAGTAACTCGTAGATGCTTCTGACTGTGAGCATTCTGATGTTGAATCAGAACAGTTTTTTTTTTCAACCTCTTCCTGTTCCACTCATAAGTACTTTTTTTTCATCCTCTGTTATGTTATTTCATTAATACTTTTATTTTCTTCCTTCTGGAAATTTTGTTTTTCTAACGCTGCTTTCTTTCCCATCTTTTTTATTTTCTTTGCACTAGTAGATTTAAATACTTCCATCTCGGTGAAGCAAGTAAAAACTTTTATAATATTTAAATATTTAGTTCTAATTTCATAAAAATAATAATAAAGCCTTATTTTGAAGAAAAATTGCATTGGGATAATGAAAACAATTCCTCAAAATCCCCGCACAGCTTTACGAATGCTATGCGTAGGAGGCTTTTCCTTTAATCGAGAGATTAAAAATCTTTCGTTTTTGGTTATTTTTCTGCAATTTGTCGGGGAAATTTTGCATTTTTTTTTCTTTTAAGCCTGATTGTTGAACGTGCGTCACATGACATAACTTTTATTTTCGAGACAGACCGTGCAAAACTGAGTGACGGAGCTAGTAAATAATTACATTATCGTCTGCCTTCTGTAGAAACAAATATTAAATTGTAAAAAAAGAAGGAAGAATGAAAAGGGAAAACTCAATACAAAACCTATATTTGTTCGACAGGAATTTCGTACGAAGAAAATATAAAAATAGTTTAATTTTGTTACTATTGTATTCATGCAGCATTACATGCATTCCTGTTTTAAATAATCAATTCCTAAAACAAATAACTATTGATGTACTTCGAGCATTCCGTAATGAAGTTTTCAAGATTAAAAATATGTTCCTCATGAACGGTTGATTAGTGTATAAAAATAGTCGTATTTATGCAAAAAAAAATGAGTTCTTACTCCAGAATAATATATTTTAGAGTCTTTAACTATGCGGAAAAAAGTTTCATTCCAGATTTTTAAGTTGTAACTGTTTATCTTACGCTTGTTTGTATAACGTGTCACGTGCGGAACAGTTTTATTTTCAGAGTTTTCTCCAACTAAAAGTTATTTAAAGTTCTGAAACTGCAATAACATAAGAGTACTGCAATAATTGTTTTGGAAAATAACAAGCACATAAAGTAAATGATTTTCCTTTTTATTCAAACTAAAAATATTCATCTTTTGCGTCACGTGCGGGACAAAAAATGAAGATTTTTGTGTGTGTTAGTATAGTTATTAGGATGCACCTTGGATCTTAACATTTAATAATATGAAAACAATAAAGTTAATCTTACCAATAAACTTGACTTTAAAAAAATCAATTGATTTTTTAATGCGAATCGGAGCTTTAAATTTGACGCTGAGAGGCAGCATGCTTACTCGCAACCTGACTCCTATGTTTAGAATAATGTGTTGCCATTCCAGAAGAAAACTTTGATATCTTACTCAAAACATTAAGTTTAACATTTTAACTTTTCAATAACACCAAAATTTTTCATAAATGAAGACCTTTAAAATTTACCATCGCGTTATCTGTTTTCATGGAATGGCCCGTTGGCTACACAGGGTGAGTTCGATCGAATCTGCCAAACGAAAGGAGGTGATAAAAGAGTCCAAGCCGAGCATAGAACCAGCCATTATCGTGAAATAAGAAACATGAGTAAAAAAACAAAGTTCTGAGAAAACGACCTATTTCTGAAATTCCTGTAGGACCTACACACAAAATAAGTACGAATTTAGGAACGGCAGACTAAGTCCTACAAATCGACAGTTTTTTCATCAAGATAGTCGCCCTTTACAGAGAGCTACAAGCTTTGAAATATTGGACATTCTCAGATTTGAAATGGTGCCAAAAATTTCAATCGACATTTTCAAAACAACCGTATGAGCTACAATGGATCAAATCTGCCGAAAACTAACCGATTTCACTAGCTTTTGGATGATACAACAACACATCATATTGGGCTTCAAGTTCAGCTGAAATTCAGGCTTTTGTTTGAAACAGTGTAAAAACCTGCATTCGTTCAAAAAGGAAAATCAGCGAAGGGTCGCGCTTATCTGTTTTTAACTTTCTATTTCACGTAAGCATGTTGCTTTCTTTGTTTAAGAAAATGATATTTTTGTATCAAAACCTTAGTTTTGACATTTTATTAAGTGAAAAACACAAGAGGTAACAAAAAGTAGAAAGAAAGGAAGCATTACTTTCCCGTGCTTTTCACAAAGGAAAAATCAATAATAAAAAAGTAACTCTAACACCAATGAGTACATTTAATCAATCTTCAAATTTACAATAGATGCTGAAATTGTTCGCCGCAACATTTGATACATGCCCTTGCTCTTTTGCGAACGGAAACAACCGTTGCTCTAAGTGAAATTTCATTTCTTAGTACTAGTTTTTTTTTTACTACTGCTCCATCAAACCGGTTACATAATTGCTGCAAACTGTCTACTTCTGTTTTGTATACTTCTTCTTTAAAGAATCCCCAAACAAAGAAGTTCACTGGAGTCAGGTCTGGCGATCTAGGTGGTTACGGAATGAAACCAGTAAGACCAATCATTGGGGATACATTGGGGATCCCGAAGGCATTTGAAAATGAGAAGGGTTATCATCGTGTTGAAAAAAGATTTCCGCTCTTTCCGTAGCAGGAAAGGGGCCAGGACCAAGATTCTGCCGATGTTGAGGAGTATGTTCAGGATTGAGTTGTGGAAAACCCAGGTTTGAGTTCACTCACGATTACTAGAGAAGGTGGACTTTCACAAAGTAAAGTGATGAAAACATTGCTCCAAAACAAGTATCATTCTTCGCATTTCACACTAGTATAAGAATTGTGCAATTCAGATTTAGACAAGCGGATAATATTTTGCAGATGACTACTAGCCGGAGACATTGAAGAACACCATTTTCTAAGAAAGATATTGCGTACAGTAATCCTTTTTTTAAAAAGCTTATCGTTCCTCATTAAACACGACTCAGCTTAAATGTTTGGCTTGGAGATCATTTGATTGGTCTGTATGTGTTTGTAGGTAACCTCACAGGAGACACGTATTTAGAGTTCATTGAACATCATTTGCCTAGTTTACTTGATGCTATTCCTATTCCAGAGAGAGCGGAATTCATTTTCCAACGCGATGGGGCACCTACACATTCTTCAAATGCCGTTCGAGACTTTCTGACCGAACAGTACTCCCAATGGGTTGATTGTATGGCATCCATTCCTTGGCCACGTAGACCACCAGAACTGACTCGTGTAAACTTCTTTGTTTTGGAATTCTTAAAAAAATGAAGTTTATAAAAAAAGAAGTAGCCAGTTTGCAGGAATTGAGCAACCAGCTTGATGAAGTAGTAGTAAAACTAAGAAATGAAAATTCAATTAGAACAATGGTTATTTCCTTTCGCAAAAGGGCAATGGCGTGCATCAGTTGTTGCGACGAACAATTTCATCAGCTATTGAAAATTTTGATTAATGCTAATGTATGTAAAAATGATAAAAGTAACGCTTTTTCATTTCTACTTATTTTTATCTCTTGTGTTTTTTCACTTACTTAAGTGTTAAAACTATTATTTTACTCGTAATTTAAAAATGTCATATTCTTAAGCAAATAAAGCAACATGCTTACGTGAAATAGGAAGTTTAAAACAGAAAAAAAAAGTGCGATTCCTCGCTGGTTTTCCTTCTTTAACGAATGCAGGTTTTTACACTGTTTCAAACAAAAGCCTGAACTATTCAGTAAATTACCGCCCATTAGCCAGGGCTAAAGCGGAAATACGTGAAATACACCGCCAGCTCAGTCATTTCCAGCCGAGGACTGCAGTTTCGTGCTTATTAGCACTCATCAGCCCGGCATAGGAAAGTGACTGGGCTGGAGATGGAAAACCTCTTAAGGAAGCCAAGAGTGCGAAACAAACTGGTAGCTAATATAGAATTAGCAGACCAGACAAATGACCGAAGCAATGGTTCGGTTCAACTCGAAGATTGAACGCGAGGCAAGGTATATTCAGCAAATTACCGCCCATTAGCCAGGGCTAAAGCAGAAATACGCCGGCAGCTCAGTCATTTCCAGTCGAGGACTGCAGTTTCGTGCTTATTAGCTAGGGCTCGACCGATGGCATTTTTTGGCCGATGGGCCGATGCCGATTGTTGGCCGATTGTTCAAAGGTGGCCGATGGCCGATGGCCGATTGTTTTCCTCCAAATGGCCGATTGCCGATGGCCGATGCTGTTGGTCGATGGCAAAAAAAAAAAAAAAAAAAAAATCTAACAGAAAAAAAAATTGATAAGATTGTCAGGGATCATTGATTCATTTCACTTTACTTCCTTTCAATGAATAAGGAATTGTAATCCCCCAGCCCAAAAAAAATCAGATTTCGACCTAAATTTTTATTTTACGATCATCCAATTTAAAGTTCACAAGTTTTTTCGGCGCACACGTACATGCATATGTACCTAAGAACACATAGATGACCGAAATATCCATTTTGAACGTCTCCTTAGTAAGTTATCGCAAATTCTCTTGTGATGTCTTCATGCGCGTCAACTTACGTCACTCAAAAACTTTATGAAATAGTAAGTTGAAAACTCATACGTACGTAGTATGATCTAAAAGTTTGAGGACAAGTTGTATAAAAATTTACCGTGAATAGTTCACATTACCGAAGTACATCTATATACAAAATAGTCATCTTGAACGACTATGCACTTCTGCCAACGTTCGTATAGCTTTTAGAAGGACTCCTGGAAGACATTTATCGCAACCTCCTGTAAGGCCTCTGGCGCTGCTGCTTTAACTTCATCGTGGGGAAGAAGGCGACTTTCATGTTGAGGATGCACGGTTCGATTGGTCAATACCCTGATAAGACAAACAAATAACATAACGTTTCGTCGGATTTAGCTCCGAGTGACTTTTACCTGTTCCCAGCAAAAAAAAAAAAAAAACATTTGCATGGACGTCGCTTTCTTCCGTTAGGAGAAGATAAAGCTGCATCACAGAAGTTAAGGCAAAATGGCTTCCAGGAGTGTTTCCAAAAGTTATACGAACACTGGCAGACGTACATAATCCCTCAAGATGACCTTTTGAAGGTGGATGTGCTTCGGTAATGTGAACTATTCTGGGTGAGGTTTTATACAGCTTGTCCCCCGAACTTTTGGATCGTACTACGTACAATATGTATAGGGTGTAGTAATCCTTCTCCTTTTTTGACTGCTGTATGATGGAAGACAAAGAACAACAGCCAAAAAAAGGAAGAAAAACAAAGAGACTGCTTAATAAACAATTGATTTTTTTTAATTGAACATATAACTAAGATTTCAGTAATATTGTAATAATGTATGGATTTAGGTAAACTAAACATAGTTAAAAAATATTAAATTATGTTGTTTAATCATTCAAAAAAAAATTAAGAATAAAACTATGAAACCGTCAACAAATTACGCAATTAAAGTGGAAAGATTGCACGTAGACATTTTTTAGTCATTAAATTAAACAAAAAATGTAACAGATAAAGTACAATATTAAATCATAATAGGAATATTTTTATACTTATTTAAAATTTATGAGTAGAAAAGTTTGCATTTTTCATAAAATGTATAACAGTGACATAAATTTTGCGGAAAAAAGAAATAGCCATGAAAACAGCGAGATTCTTAAAACGCAGCTACAATAAACAAACTCAATATTTACACCAACCAAGTTAATAACTGAATACATATACTACTTGATCTGATGTTTGCACACGTAATACTGAACAATTTGATTGTTTAATCTTTTATGAAGCACTACAAACAAGTTCAAATTAAGTTTTTCAATTTAACAATAATTTTCTGAAATTTAAAATATTGCATAATAGAAAATCCTTGAAACTTTTCCATAACATATTATTAAACATATGATGAAAACGAAAATAACTTATTCATTGATTTTAAATAAATACATAAAAATAGTTACTTACAACAGAAAAAAAAATCAATCGCTATTAATGATGCAAAAAAGATGACGCATTACAAAATATAGGTAAAACAAGTATAAGAAATACGCAAAATGACATTTCTTGACCAAACTAAAGAATCGCTAAATATTTAAGAAATGCTTGAAACGACGAGGGTGGGTTAGGGGGGTCACCCTCTGATTTTGGAGTAACTCACAACGTTAAACTTCGGCCCCAACTTCGGCTTAATTTTTTTAGTACAGAACCGCTACCACCAACGCCTCGGAAGAGTTTCTGAATCTACTTCAGCATTTCCGAAGAAAAAAAATTCCAAACTCCCTTTGTTTTCCGAATTATGTCACCAATCAAAACGTCTTTATCAATTTCTTACATTAATGCTCTAAATTCTTCCTAAACAATAGACAAAGCTTGAAAAAAAATCTCTAATTTTATGAATGGTGTTAGTTTTAAACAACTCAGAAGTACAACTAGAGTTTAATTTCAGAAATTGAGGGAGTGGGAGGAGGGGCACGCAAGTGTTCTCGGAAATACAAAAAATAGTCGTAAAAAATAGAGTTCAAAATAATCATAAACATTCAGCAGAAAAACCCTTTTAAAACTTGCACCCGAGTTTGTTTTGACGTGCAGTGGCGGATTTAAAATATAGCATAAGTTTCAATTGCGCGAGAGGCCCCATAACCATAGGGACACCGCAGGAGTTAAATAAATGCATATGGTAAATGTTTACAACTTCTGTGATAGAGATATAGGGCCCCAAAATGTATTTCGATGGGCCCCAAACTTGTAGCTCCGCCGAAGCGATGCAGAAAAGACTGCATTACTGTGATTCATATTACAAATGTCGAAATATAAAAAATTATCGTCTGTTCAACCGGAATCTAACAAAATGAAACAAAACCGGTTTCGCCATCTTATATTTGTTTCCTTGGTCTCCATTTCTGCAATACATCACCAAATGATCGTCAGTCTGAGACGCTATGTTAGTTTTGCATTGAAATAAGTAATTAACTAGTTGACCCGTGCGGAGCTCCGCACTGTTCTTCAAATCGTTTCATAAGGCATTTCGTTCTTTAAAAATTTCAAAGGAAGAACTTTATGAAAAAGAACCGAAAAAAAGTACTACACGGAAAAAGTAAGCGCACAAGAAAAGGCATGTAATTTGAAGACATCGGTAACAAAATCTCGTTAAGATAACGTTGTGATATTTTGATCATCGCTCACCATTTGGTTGTACGTAATTTCAATGCAAACATAAATATCATTAAAAGTGTGGCTGAGTAGGAACTTGTGAAAAAGCAGTAATTGTGCATGTGAAAAAACAGGTTGTGGCAAATACAGTCCTGCCCATGTGAGCATCTGACGGGAAAAAAAGAAACATTAAAGAGATATTTATTGGCACGGATTTGAATTGGCGCCATTCTGATTAACTGAACGACACTCCAACAAACCTAGCAATTGCGCCTTCCTTTTCGAATGCTATTCATTGAAGGAATGCGTAGTAAAAAACAGCAAAAAAGCTTTTTGCCGAAAGAAAGTAATCAGATTATGCGTCTATGTTTTGTCATTAGGCAGCATGATACGACTCAAAATTATTCGTATAACATGGAATTTGATTAAAGAATGACGAATATCTCACGTAGCAATTGAAACAAACATTCTAGAGAAGTAGTAAATTCGATTGAAAAAAATAAGTGTTTTTATTTTTGAAATTTCAACAATTTCCCATAGCAGGCTTCTTAAACCTATACGACTTAAATGCCCGCACTTGTTTTTCTTTTAATCGAACACTTAAAATTCAAAACCGAAACCAGTTGAACTGAGTCTGTTTTTTAAGTAATTTTTCGAACGTAGACAAAATGCTTTTTTTTTTTTCAGCCGAAAGCAGAGGAGTAGAAAATGATTTCTTACTAATGACGTTGATAATAATTTTAATGTTTTATATCGCATTCGCGCGAATAAAAAAGTAAGGTTTACTGCGAGAAACTCGTAGTTTCAATTTGGCCGGCGTATATTTTTTTTTTCATTTGTACAAAAGGTTGAACACTATTATTAGAAAAATCTACATTTCAGCTTACAATGAAAATGTTTTCCTGCACAAAAAGGATTCCCTTGAGTTAAATCTAATAATTTTTTGTTCTTACATTATGCTTAGTGGTCTGGATGAAGTCAAAGCTTTAAAAAAGAAAAAGGAAGAACACCCTTCGATTAACAGTCAACTTATCCGAATGATAACTGTAGCCTGCATAAAGGAGTCGAAACACCAAGTAGCATTCCCATTGCATTTATTTTATTACGTCTGTATGTTATGAGTACATGTAATGCGTAATACTAATATAAATTTGATATTATGTCGTACAGCCCAAACTTGCCCGAAGTTCAGATAGTTTATAGCCGAACGCTCTACCGAAAAAAACTTATCAATTTAACCGAACAACTAAGTCCAGTGCTTTTAAGCTTTATTAAAATATGAACACACACACAGGCTTTTTTTTTTTTTTGCGAAAGCAACGTAAAAAAATGGAAAACTGCATTAGAACTTTGCTTTAAAAAAATGCATAAGAACTACAGGCTGCATCAAGGTTTTGAAACAGCAATGGGCGTTTTCGAAAATTTGATTTTTCGACCGTAAGTCTATTTTTCGTCATTAGCCAGTCTGATAAGTTTTAAAATGAGAGGGGAATAATATATAAGATATTGAAGAAAAATGTTTTTATTTTTGAAAATTTTTACAATTTGTTACAGCAGGCTGCTTGAACCGCTAGAACTTAGATGGCAGCACGCGTTCATCATTTAACAGCACGGTTAAAATACAAAATAAATTGAACTATGCTCTTTTTTAAGCGTAGCTTTTCGAATGTAGTAAAAATGTGATAAGCTATTTGGTTTTTTTTGCAAAAAGAAGAAAAAATATATATTTTACCCTTCAAATTGAGGTAGTAATTTTTTTATTTGTTAAAAGAGTCAATCATTAGAAGAATATATATTTCAATATAAGATTTATTATTTTTTTCTGAACAAAAAACAATTCTATACTGTAGTCTGAAATCTTAACCCTGTTACTTATATTTTCGCTTACATTATGCTTTGATTTTCTTACCAGAACCAAAGCTTAAAAAAAAACATGCATTTCAGAAGTAATTTAGCAAAGTCACATTAAGTTTTCATAACAGCAAGGAGCGTTTCCTTCTCATATTTGTTATTCACTTAATTAAGGGTTCATATAATGCGCGATATTTCTCTAATTTTTTGATGCAGATTGTCCGGACGTGGGTCCGAACACGCACTCTCTTGGTTTCGAAGAGAACGCTCTGCCAATCAAGCTATTCAGCTCTGTCGGTCATGGTGCAAGTTAAAGTTATAAGTTTAACCGAAAACGTCATTCTGATTCTTTAAAACACGTTTTTCCGCTGAAAAAACAATTTTTAGACCGTGGGTCTATTTTTCGTCAGTAGCCAGCACCATAAGCTTTAAAATAAGGTGTAAATCAAAGAAATCGATCAAGAATTGAAGAAAATCTGGCGTAGAAACCAAAAACGGGCTACAGAAATAATATATAAGGATAGCCACAAAAAATCAGTTAATAGGCTTTTTAGAACACCCGATCAAAAACAAAAAGTGAAGTGCACAACTGGAGCGTGCGCACATCCAACATGCGAAAATTTAGCCTTCTACAGCTTACTATTTTTCAGTTATGACTTATGAGAGATACATACGTACATCCAGCCGCAAAAAACAACGCAATAATTAACTTGTTTGGTACCTGAATGCAGTATTAAAATCTCTTTCAGGGGTGACTAAAATAGAAATTCATACTGTAATTTAAGTAAACAATTTTATATGAAAACAATAACTCCTTTTACTTTGTATTAAAAAGTAAAGCAACAAAGGTCCTTTTTTTTCAAAAACATCGGCCAATTCCATCGGCTTTTCGATGTTTTTAAGGCCGATGGGCCGATGTTTCTTGCAAGTTAGCATCGGCCGCCGATGCCGATGGCTAGATTGTTGAACCATCGGCACCGATGCATCGGTCGAGTCCTATTATTAGCGCTCATCAGCCCGGCATAGGAAAGTGACTGGGCTGGAGATGAAAAATCTCTTAAGGAAGGCAAAAGTGCGAAACAAACTGGTAGCTAATACAGAATTAGCAGACCAGAGGAGTGACCAAAGCAATGGTTCGGTTCAACTCGAAGATGAAAGGCGAGGCAAGGTATATTCAGTAAATTACCGCCCATTAGTAATGGGGTAATTTACTGAATATATCTTGCCTCGCGTTCAATCTTCGAGTTGAACCGAACCATTGCTTCGGTCACTCCTCTGGTCTGCTAATTCTATATTAGCTACCAGTTTGTTTCGCACTCTTGGCTTCTTTAAGAGGTTTTCCGTCTCCAGCTCAGTCCCTTTCCTATGCCGGGCTGATGAGTGCTAATAAGCACGAAACTGCAGTTCTCGGCTGGAAATGACTGAGCTGGCGGTGTATTTCACGTAAAAGCCTGAATATCTGCTGAACTTGAAGCCCAATGTAATTTGTTGTTGCATCATTCAAAAGTTAGTAAAATGAGCCAGTTTTTGGTAGATTTGACCGATTGTAGCTCTTACGGTTGTTTTTGAAAATGTTAATTGAAAACTTTGGCACCATTTCAAATCTGAGAAAGTCCAATGTTTCAAAGCTTGTAGCTTGCTGTAGAGGGCAACTATCTTGATGGAAAAAATGCCCTTTTGTAGGATTTAGTCTGTTCTTTCTAAATATGTACTTATTTTGTGTGTAGGTCTTACAGGAATTTCAGAAATAGGTCGTTTTCTCAGCATTTTGTTTTCTTTTACTCATTTTTCTTATTTCTACCATAACTCGGTTACGGTTAAGGATCGGACATGATAATGGGTGGTTCTATGCTCGGCTTGGGCTCTTCTATCACCCCCTTTCGTATGGCAGATTCAATCGAATTCACCCTGTATATAGGGCACTTAAACTATTTTTAAATACATCATTATACATAATAAAATATCTTTATACTTTACATAAACTGTATTAATTTAAAAATAGGTTTACTTTTAACTAATTTTTACAGACATGTAACGTGGTGTGGGGAACTATGCAGGATTCTTGTCAGAGGGTCAAAATGACCCTTGCCTTATGTCTAGGTATAGTAAGACCGCCGTATTTCTAGTGTTAAGAGAACATTAACCATATGCTAAAAAGTCCATGTTGGTGTACGGAAAAATAGGCTCGTTTAGTTTTGGACAAAACGTGTTGTTTATTTGTAAATTTTGATCAATCCTGATCAAAGTACACAGAAGCACATGCAAAAAGGAAGAAAAAAACTCCCATGATGGGAATAACTACCAGCATTAGGATAATGAAATTGAAATTGTTGCGATGATTAAATTAGTCGTCAAGTAGGAAATTTGATTAACAGATTCAGTATTGATCTTCAGGCACACGTTCCAAGAGTCACATGACAGCCCCTTCTTGTCTGATGGATTAGAGAAAGAAAGAAATACATTGTTAGAAACACGCGGGGAAAAAAGAGGAAGTAGCTCCTACTCGCGAGATTCATGAATCTTTTATGAGGGCATAAATGGAATTCGAATTGGGCAGGTCCGGCGAAGTTTTATTATTCGCGCCTCTACAACAGTCACGACAATTTCCAAGTTCCAGAGCCTGACTGTTTTGCAAATCACCCCAGTTATCGGCACTCGATGAACGAAATGAAGAGTTACGGTAGAATTCGGTGTTTCCGCCCGGAAAGCATTTGGATAGATCAAGAATTCGAGCTTGCTTTTATTGTGTAGTTCAATTTGTACTGTTTATAAAAGATACGCATAAAGAATTCGTTGTCTTTTTTAGGCACAATTTTAAAACAATTTATAATACGACTTTTGATAACACTATAATTAAAGGGTTTGCCACATTATGACGTTTTCAGTGTGGCACCCCTCCCCCCCCCTTTTTTTTAAACTGATCTTCGTGAAATTTGATGAGTTGAATTCAAGTATTTAATTTTTCTCTCTATCTACCACATAACTTTTGAGACATATAACTTAAGTTTGATTGAAATGTGTATGCTCATATGCATTAATAATAATAATAATAATAATAATAATAAAAATAGGCAGAAAAAATTTGCAGGAAAGCCCAGCAAAATATTAATTTTTGAATCTTCACATCACTAGGACGTGGAAATTTTGGTTTAAAGTATTAAAATACAGAACCAGTGTTATCCATAGTCCTCTCAATGTTTCCCCTCTTTTCCTCATCAATTTCAAAATTGAATGAAGCGCTAAACGCACTTGACACTTGGTATATATTACCACCATTCATAATGTCTACTCTTGCTGACTGTATTTGCTAAGAAAACTTTGTGTAACTATATGTTGTAATTGTCTTATGTTTTGTGTAACTAGATGTTGTAATTGTCTTATGTTTTTGCGTAACTATACGTTGTAAATGCCTTCTGATTTTGTGTATATGTTGTAATTGTCTTATGTTTTGTGAAAGTAGATGTTGTAACTGTCTTATGTTTTTGTGTAACTATACGTTGTAAATGCCTTCTGATTTTGTGTAACTATATGTTGTAATTGTTTAATAAAAAGCCTCGAGGATGCCGTAAATGGTTAAGTCACAACAATGACAGGCACTATGACCTCTCGATGAGTAATGTGAAAGGAAGTCCTTCCAATGTTAAGAAAAAAAAAAAAGAAAAAAACCATTAGCGCTGTCCCATGAAAAACAGTGCTAGTGCAAGAAACGGCAACATCTTTTTGTTTCGTTTTAGGCTAGATTTTAGCTAATGCCACAAATAATGGTCGAAAAGTATATGGTATTGTCACTAGCATTTCCAACCACATATTTGATACACAAAAACTGGGCACAACAGACAAGGAATCACGTCTCCAGCAGAATTGATAACATTTCATTTTACGAGGAAATTATCATTTAAACAACAATTACTTCTAGGGACTGCAGTCTATTGTTCTCTATAGCTGACTTACCCCTGGAAGAAGAAAGCTGTTTCACTCCGGTGGCTATGCTTGCTTACCAGATACAACATAATAATTCAGCTAGTAAAACATAAATTTTACGGGGAAATTATCATTTAAACAGCAATTACTTCTAGGGGCTGCAGTTGGTTGTTCTCTATAGCTGACTTATCCCTGGAAGAAGAAAACTGTTTCATTCCGGTGGCTATGCTTGCTCACCAGATACAATATAATAATTCAGCTAGAAAAACATAAATTTACGGGGAAATTATCATTTAAACAACAATTACTTCTAGGGGCTACAGTCGATTGTTCTCTATAGCTGACTTACCCCTGGAAGAAGAAATCTGTTTCATTCCGGTGGCTATGCTTGCTCACCAGATACAACATTCAGCTAGTAAAACATAAATTCAACAAGTCACATCTAAACAATTTCTGTGAGACATTATCTGGCTAAAGCAGTATTAGGCCAGTGCCAATAATGTTTGAGACCAAAAAAATTTAGAACAGGATAAAACCAGTTCGAAAGGTAAGAAAATCTAATAACATTAATAGGAAAAATGAATTACGGGCGAGCTGAGTTCGGGAAGGGGGGTGTAGGGGGGTTTAAGGGGGGGAAAATGGTTTATCACGATTTCCGGAAAAACTAAGAGTCTTATCAAAAAAAAATAAATTACAAAGTAGTTAGTAATAAAAAGATCTACAACTTTTGTATTTGCACTTTTTTTCTATAACCTCAAAATATATGCAAAAAATTCAAAAAACCGACTTTTTGGGTTTTTATTTTTATCTCTCACAAAAAAAAAAAATTTTTTTCACTAAATTTATTGAAAAGTTACCTTATTATGTCCCAAATACACTGTAATTTTTTGGATTTAAAATATTTATTTTTTGTCCTTATTTTGATTCAGTAGTAAAAAAGCATCAGAATTTTCAATCAAAAAATCTCACGTCAAAATATCTGATTTTTTTAAAAAATCGGAGCAAGTTTTTTTCGTTGGAATCTCTACTTTTTGATGGTATAAAAAACAATATACAATACTATAGAAAATTTTCACAAAAAATGAAGAAAATCAAAAACTCGAATTTGAAAAAAAATCATCACTGATGTAAAATTTTAAGCTATTTATTAAATTAACAGCAAACACAATAATTAACAGCAAACACAATTGGAAAACTGATTATTTTTCATAATATTCAAGGTAACACAGTTCGAAATTGCGGAAATTGCTCATTTATCCCATCCTACAGGGTAGCTTGCTATTCGTAACTCCAAAAAACTATAGGGGGCACTGCAGTCACCGTCTAATGGTTAATGAGAAGGGTATAATACAAATGCATGCTGTAGCTTGATTTTTAATTACTTTAGTATATTTTTATTTTCAGTTTGTGTCAATGTAACATGGAAAATTTCATTTTTCGAGTAATTAAAGTGTACATTTTAATAAGGAGCTTAAAATTTTTACATAGTTATAACCTTTTTTTTTTTTCAAATTCCAGTTTTTTGATTTTCTTCATTTTTTGCGAAAATTTTCTATAGTATTGTATATTGTTTTTTATACCATCAAAAAGTAGAGATTCCAACAAAAAAACTTGCTCCGATTTTTTAAAAAAATCAGATATTTTGACGTGAGATTTTTTGATTGAAAATTCTGATGCTTTTTTACTATTAAATCAAAATAAGGAGAAAAAATAAATATTTTAAATCCAAAAAATTACAGTGTATTTGGGACATAATAAGGTAACCTTTCATTAAATTTAGTGAAAAAAAAAAATTTGTGGGAGATAAAAATAAAAAACCAAAAAGTCGGTTTTTTGAATTTTTCGCATATATTTTGAGGTTATAGATAAAAAGTGCAAATACAAAAGTTGTAGATCTTTTTATTACCAACAACTTTGTAATTTATTTTTTTTCGATAGGACTCTTAGTTTTTCCGGAAATCGTGATAAACCGTTTCTCCCCCCTTAAACCCCCTACACCCCCCTTCCCGAACTCAACTCGCCCGTAATTTATTTTTTCTATAAATGTCATTAGATTTTCTTACCTTTCTAACTGGTTTTATCCTGTTCTAAATTTTTTCGACTTTTTACCATTTTCAAAGCTATTGGCACTGGCCTATATCTTGTCAACGCAATGTAGAAAATGTGATTTTCTGCAATACTGGAACATAAATCCCTTTAAAGTGTGTAGTAAGCAAAGAAAAAATATTAACATTTCGGTGAATTTTCTTCTGCTCTGATTTCTTCATTTCTCTTTGTTTAAGAGTTTCCATTTTTTTTTTTTTTTGCACTTCCCGCAACTAAAACATTGTTTTGAGTTTTTTTCCAAACAAAGGCAAAATTTTATTTATAGAGCGATTCTCGAAAAAAAACGCTCTATTCAAAATTCAAAAATCAAATTCAATTTCTCATTCAAAATTCCAGTGCGTAACGCTAAGTTTTTATTTCTTCGAACTAACCAAAGCCTTCAAAAAATAATGCTGTTGGGGAACAATAGATGCTTTAATGTACTATCAAAGCATAACAGTTAATCCCATATTTAATTAATAGTTACTTGAATAAAATAAAACGTACGGGACGTTTTTTCGAGAATCGCCCTATAGTTCCTTTTTCGTAACAAAATTATTTTCATAATCTTTAATAACTACTTCACGCCATAGCTATCGTATGGCCCAAACGTTACCTGCCTTAAAGAATTGTTATCGTTTAACGAACATTCTATACTCATATTTTTTACTGTAGTCATATTTTTACGAGTTTTTCGATTTTTGATTTTAGCAAAACCATTCGGAGAAATTAATCTTAAATCACATAAAAGTTCAGTTAGGCAATAAATTTTATCTGTAAAAAGGTGTTAAACCTTTTTGGAAAGAGGTCGTAAAGTTTATTTGAAATTACAAAAGAAAAAAATGCTATGATGAAATTGGTAAAACTGTCACGCTTTGAAACCTTTGAATCGTTTGGACAATTTCACAGGATATGGGCAATAAAACGTTTTGATTCTGCACCAATTGTGACTTCGTTCTGTCTTATAAATGATTCATAAAATTATTATGGATTATTTTATTTCTTTTAAAGCTTTCTGTTTTATGTCACTATATAAAAAGGTTAAAGGCTTACCTCTATTGTCAGTTTATTTTTATTTTTTACAGCTAATTAAAGCTAAAACTGAAACAACATTTTCACATTTGATTTATTCGATTTTTTTTTCATTATAAAATGCTCTTACTTTCAAAATGTATTAGTATTATTATTTTCTTTGGATATGAAGCAGGAGGAAACAATGGGACGTTTTAAAGCAAAGACGTTTAAGTGTGACGTATTGAGAAGAACACGTGCAAAATTCAAATCCCCTACGAAATTATGTCCTTCCGCAAAAGACATTAAAGTTTCTCTTTTTAATTGTGCTAGTTATATCCAAATTGTTAAATTTGGCATTTACTCGCATTTTCTTCGACATGTCTTGACTAGTTTAGATTTGTATTTTGTGAAAATAAGCTTGAAACATCTTTAAAAAGCTCTTGTTTCTCTCAATGTGTGAAGTAAAATGTTGTAATGCACTGTTAAAAAATGTGTAAATTTCCTCCGTAAATACGGTGGCAACATTTTGCACCTTGTGTAACCTTATTCCGGGAGCTAGCTGCCTCCATAGCAATGGAGTAACTTAACTGATAAAACTGGTGTAACGTAGGAGCGTTACTTCAGTTTTATCAGTTAAGTTACTCTATTGCTATGGAGGCAACTAAGCTGCCACCGCTTTTACGGAGTAAGGTTGCACTTTTTTTTTTTCCAATTTGAACATCAAGGTTTTGCAAACGTTTTTTCTGTTAGTTGATGGTATCTGTTTCACGATGAGATAATACTTGCTAATGTCATATATACCATGAAAACTCAGAATGTTTAATGCCAGATAACAAGTTTGTGACGAATCAAAATGTTGTTGTATCTACATAAAAGCTTTTTTTTTTTCTTGACTTCTGTTGCAATGCACCTTAGAATTCGTTCTTATTTGTGTTTTCATTTTTTTCCATAGACCCATACTAGTTAGGAAAGGGGCGCTGGGGCATATGCAGTGTTTCTTTCAGACTTTTTGCTCCGGGGTGTTCTTTGAAAGTTTGAGGGGGCAAGGCCGTATTTAAAGCGGCGGGACACTTTGAGAGTTCGGAGGAGTCAATGGCATACTTAAGAAGTGGGACATGACTCCACTCCCCTGCAAGAAATAAATTACAAACTAACAACTCTGAATAATTTTATAACTTCAATTTGGGAAGCTACCTTCATGTTTGGCTTGCCCGCCGCTCCTCAAATAAATTCCTGTATGCGTCCACGGGTGGGACAGTATGAATTTTAAAAAATATTCCTGGTTCATTTCGTCGCTCCCGTAAACTATGTAACAGGTCAAAAGACTGACAGTACTTCAATATTATGAGAAAAAAAAATATTGGAAAATGCAGGGAAAAAATGCAATGAAAACATTTTTTTATCATTAAAAAAACCCACGAAATAATTCTAAGCTAGAAAAATATTATCAAGTTTCATCTTGACGGTCCTCTGTCACACTGTAAATGCATAAGAAACTTTTAAATTTGTAAAACACGCAATGAAGCATGAATATCATGTAATAAAAATTATTTAAAATTGAACACATTTAGAGAAACAAACATTCGTTGAATTAATCCTTCTGAAGTCGAAATTGTCTTATTACACTGTCTTACATTTCCTAAAACTGACAATAATATTAATATAATAAAAATTCCAAATAGTGAAGAAAATGTGTCTTTCCCTCCATACAATGATTCTCATCCGGGAAAAATGCTTGGTGCCTAGTTTCGAAAATCCCCTATAATAATTACTTATTACCTATATTTTTTTCTAATTTTGGGAGGATCCCGGGGCCCCTGGACTCCTTATATATATGCCCTTGTCCTTAACCGATCTTCAACTGTTATTAACGATCCTTATAAAGTATTGATTATGTTTGCAAACACTGGCCATCCACATTTTATTGTTATACTTATGTTTAAGCAAAAACTTCTTTGTGTACAACATTTTTATTTTTTTTTCTATTGCTAAAATTATTAAGCTGCTTGATGAACTGACTTTGGAGCAAGCTACATAAAATTGGCCGTGTGAAAAAAAGTCTTCTCTTAAATCGATCCCTGCTACTTTTAATGTCTGTCCTTGTGACTTTTATTAACGGTTATTGCAAAGCAAACTTTTACAGGAAACTGCACTCTTCTAAATTCAAAAGAATAGTCCGCCTGTGATAATGTTCTTAAAAACTTCGTTTCTAGTTTTGAAAAATTGAAAGCAAAAGCCAGAAACATTATTATTTGACTTGAGAAAAGCCTCGAAGAACCACGTGAGAAACAAAAACAATATCAAATTTAAAATTCGCTATCAACCAAAAGTTGAGATGAAGTACTGAATAATGATTTGAATGGAGGAAAGCCTTCGAAAATAAGGGATTTAAATTTCAATGACAGGTTTTAATTTCGCATAAATTAAGGGGTTTTAATTAATTTCTCCCGAACTAATTGAGATTTCGAAAAATCCTTTCTTAGTGGTTACTTTCGTAATCATACGGACATGCCTGCCAAATTTCAAGTCTGAGGTATCAGAGGTTTCGGCTATGCGTTGATATATATATATATATATATATATATATATGTTATCTCAGGACATTGATTTTTATATATTAAGATAATAAGTATTGAAAAAGAGTAAATGTGTACATACATTATCGTTATATTTAATTTTCGCTTGCTTTAATTTCTACATGTATATCTAAATATATATTTAAGCTAAAATAGCAGAAGAAAAAAGTTTCAGAATTTTGAACAACCAGAAAGTTCTGGACTTCTTTAATAGTTGGCATATACGATATTCATAGTATTAATACTTTTCATTTTGAAAATATTTTCACTAACAATCCCCATAGTCTCATAATTGACGTTTCAGTTAGTCTTTTTGACAAATATGAACATTTCATCAGTCTAGATAAACACTCTTGGATAAGTCTGGTAAAATTTTGTATTTTTCAGAATTACTTATACAATGATTCAAATTTCTACAGACAGATCAACGGAATCCTAATGGGTTCATCTTTTTCTAGTGCATTTGCCATTATCCTCTTGCATTATTACGAATCTATTTTTTTAACAAACAACAGAATAGAAGCTTTTAGATACATAGATGATATCATCATTTTTAACAACACGGATTTTCACAATTAATGTAAAGAAATTTACCCAAATGAACTACTGCTGAAACAGACAAATAGAAATTAATCATTTAATTTCCTAGATGTCAACATTCAACTAAATAAAAAATGTCCAAGTGTTGCTTTGTATAATAAACGTTCAGATTTTGATTTTATAGTTTATTTATGAATTCATTTTCACAGTTGTGTTAGTAAAAAAAGTGTTCAGAAATAATTATCTCGCAAATTACTAGCTATAAAAAAATCTGCAACAATAAAACACATCTGAAGACAGCAATTCAAAATTTAACTGCAACCTTAACTGAGAAATGATATCCAGTGCATCTCAACGAAAATCTAATTTACAAGCTTATAAAAGAGTAGTGGTAGCTCTTTTCGTTTTTTTTTTTTTTTTTCTCAATTTTTTTTTTTTTGTTCTGTGTTTTTTACTCGACTGCGCGTGCGTGACGCAAAGGAGGGTAATGTGTTTATCAATCTATGTATGTACAGCCTGAGTAAAAACTTTAAGGCCAGTAAAAAAAAATGCGAAAACGGGAAAATGAAATTAAAGGGATTTTAATTTTATTGAATTATTAATTATTAATGTTCATTTGTAAGAAATAACGCAACAGTTAAGTTTTTTAAAGTATGCAATTACCAGAAAATTAGTAGTATATTCAAAGTTAGTATTTCAGCCTGAGTAACAACTTTAAGGCCATCAGTATTTCTTAACTACTAAATGTATATATACTGGAATAAATATCACAGCAGTTAATAAGATTGTGGAAACCCTTCAGTTTGAGTTTTTTTCGTTAATTTCTTCGAAGTTTTGGTACTCTTTCTAAAGATGCCGATAGGTAAGAACTTAACTGATCGTGAAAGAGGGCAGATTGATGCTTTTTCTTCAACGGGGATGAGTAGCCGTACTATTGCGAAAAAAATAGGAAGATCGAAGACTGTGGTCAATAATTTATTAAGATTGAAAGACAATTATGGTAAAAAAAAAACACCGGAGGAAGACCTAGAGCTGTGTCCTTACGTGATGAAAGGAGTTTGCAAACTTACATCAACTTGAAAGTACTCAACCAGGAAACTTATTCAGGCCACAGGTTTAAATGTTTGCCAAAAATTGATATATAATACAATTAGAAGGTGTGAAAGTTTTATTTACGTGGCAAAATTGGCTAAGCCTCAGTTACTGAATAGGCACAAAATAGAGCGTTTGAATTCAGCCAGAAAGTCATGACCTGGGATAACCAATGGTTACAAATAATTTTTTCTTATGAAAAGAAGTGGAACTTGGATGGACCAGACGGGTGGAAGTACTATTGGCATGATTTACGAAGAGAAAAAGAAATATTCTCCATGCATCAATTAGGTGGAGGCTCTGTCATGACTTAGGGGTGCTTTTCTTACAATGGTATGGGTTCAATTGCGTTTGTTTCTGGTAAAATGAATTCACAAGCATATCAAAATGTCCTTTAAAGTCATCTTTTACCAAATGCTGAACTCATTGCTGGAGAAAAGTGGAAATATTAGCAAGACAATGCTCCTATCCATTCGAGTAAGAGTACAAAAAATTGGTTAAGAGTCAACAATGCTGAAACTTTGAAATGGCCAGCTAAGTCTCCAGATCTCAACCCAATCGAGAACTTATGGGGCGACTTAGCAAGAAGGGTTTATGCAAATGGGAGACATTTTACTTCATCAATCGAGCTGAAATCTGCTATCGAAGATGAATGGTACAAAACAGATTCCGAACTTTGTCAAAAACTAGTTTCATCTATGCAAACAAGAATATTTGAAGTTATTCAAAGAAATGGCTCCTACACAAGATTCTAAATCTTTGTATTTTTTAGTTCCTATGCTTTTTTCTATGTCGGCCTTAAAGATTTTACTCAGGCTCAAATATTGATCTGTAATATTTTCTGTTAATAAAATAATTACAAATGATTGTTTTGTCTTTTTTTACTTGCATTTAAGGTTAATAATTATCACTCAAATTGTGTTTTGATCCTCAGTTTAAGACATGCCCAATTTCTGAAAAAAATTTACTGGCCTTAAAGTTTTTACTCAGACTGTACGTCTGTTCCTATGTGCCTGTGTGGCGTTCTACAGGCTAAACGCCTTGACCAATTTCGGTAATTCTTACGTCAATCGATTTGTCTTAACCTTGGGAGTGTCACTAAACACATGACGTCGCACGCTACCTGCGTGCGAAAAATGCAGGTAGTTTTTGCTGCCTCAATTTTTTTGTTTACCAAGTTTACTAATTATGGTCTTAATGGTCGAGTGGTCTGAGTGATTGCTGTTCCCACTTGAGGCGGTGGGTCAAGACACCCTCGCTCCGAATGTACTTCCCCTCTTTCTGATGTAAATTCTTTTATGTGTTCTTTATATGTGTTCTGTAGTGTAATAAAAATATATTTTGCGTAACGAAGGCAAGACACTCAGATTGTAGTTTTCATCAAAATAAACCCGGGCAATAAGCACCAAAAGAAAGAAAGTCTATTAATTCGATTTTCATCTCTAATATATGTCGCATTTGTTTTTGCCTTGATTCAAGGGACTGAGTTTCGCAACGTGTACTTTCTTGAGAGGATGTTTTAGTTTTGCGAGAAAGATTTGACTGACGACATTTCCGATTTCGCGTCATCATGAGTTATACAAAGTGTTTATATAGCTGGTCTGCGGTTGATTTAAGTTCGCGCATTTTTGCGAAGGTCAAGCACATGTATCTTTAAGCCGAGTAAGGTCCCTAGAGGGACTAATTATCAGTCGTTTAGTCCACCGCAAATTACTAAATAAAACTCACGATACAAACAGTCTCAATGAAATGACATGGTTGCGAAATGTACCGTCTTATAATCATATTAACTAAGTCAATGAAAATTAACTAAAAAGTGTCAAATAAAAAATTATCAAATAAAAACAAAAAACCCGACTGCGTAAAAACCAAAAAAAAAAAAAAAAACTAAAAAGGAAAATGTGTAATCCCAGTAGTTTAGAATGGTAATAAGTACTACTGAAGAAGTACACCATTGAAATAGTTTTATAACAATACACAGATAAGACAAATCATAAATTAAAAGCAGAATAGAAGGATCAACAGTCGGGGCCCATTCCTTTCTGATTCAAGGAACCCCCGTTAAATTTGAATGACCCCGACTGTTGATCCTTCTATTCTGCTTTTGAATTTATGATTTGTCTTGTCTGTGTACGGTTATATAAAACTATTTCAACGGTGTAGTTATTCAGTAGTACTTAATAACATTCTAAACTACTGGGCTTATGCATTTTTCTTTTAAGTTTTTTTGGGTTTTACGCATTCGGGTTTTTTGTTTTTATTTAATCATTTTTTATTTCTCTTGCAATTGAGTTCACTTGTGTTTACTCTTGTAGTTTGAATTTGTTTTGAAAGTGTTCTATTGCTATCTGTGAGGATTTTATTTTTGATTTGAAAATCTTCTAATTAATTAATTTCTGTCATGCTTATATTTTTGACTTCCGATGTTCCCTTTTGTTGACTTGTGAGTTTTCGGGGTACTTGTGCTGCTTTTTTAGGCAATTCGCAATACGAAACATCGCAAGGTATTTCCCTACCCTTAGGGAGTAACCCCCTGATGAGGCCCCAGGGTTTTTGCTACTTTGAGTCATTTTTACGTTTCTTCTTGTTCAAATTTTTCAATACGACAGATGTAACCAATTCAGAATTTATCTACTCTTCTAGACATTTTCCAAAATATTTTTACTTAAAAAAATACATTGGGTACTTCATACGAAAACTTTCGAAAATCGACGTTTAATATCCGTCTATTACATCCAGCACAGTTTTTTTTTTACAGGAATCGAACATCACTCAGTCAAAAAACGGCATTATATTCTATAGGATTTCGGTAATAGAATTATAAAAATGGATATAACGCATGAAGACCGGATCATTTCCTTTTTTAATCCTTCAGGAATGAAAATCCATCCATCACTGTCAATTTCACTGATAAATGTTTACCAAGAAGCAAAGCAGTTCGATGAAATATGTGTAAGTGTTTCTGCAAATTTTCTACCTTTAATGTTTAAAGCAGGACCTTATGGAACTTGGTTGCAATGCTCTTTTTGAACGATGTTTGAGACTATTGGAAACGCTGTAATTAGTAATAAAAATAATGTGCTTATTGTTTTTTTTCGTTTCAATTACCAAAGGTTGGTTGGAACAGTTGAAAAGAACATTTTAATATTAACCTTCCGGTCTTCCCGAATATCTTGGATAAGCTAGGGAAATAAAATTTTATGCAATTTATTTAAAATATATACTTAAATCAGTAACCGTCAAAGGCAAATATACAAGTGTTACATCTTAGAGTGGGTATGATTATATTTTTCAAAATAAACAGTGTGGTTCTAATTTTCCCAAAAGAGTTAGGCGTAAATTCTTTGCAAAAATTGGATAACTGCCCGAAAGTTTGAAAAACAAAATAGCAGACAGATGAACAAACGGATTGACCGTCCAAACAACAGACAGGTACACAGAAGAAAAAAAACGTTCACAATATTTAACATGACTTTTTTTTTTTGGATTTATACACAATGTATTGTGCAAGGAACATCAAAATCAAAATCAAATACTAATTTTATTTCCTTATACACCAATTTTAAAAATTAAACTGGATTACGATTTCTATAAAACATTTGCATTAAAAATTTCGAATATTTTTAAAAATATGTCAAATTTAATTACATATGTTTGATAATTATTTAAGAAATAAAATGAAAAATGGACATTAATATTCATTTGACTTTAACTTGGATATGAACTTCAAACTTATCGTTTCGAATGTAACACCATACATAAATAAATCGTGATTTATTTAATCTGCATCTTTATTTTAATAACAGAATATAACACTTGATTGTCGTGCACAAGACAGGGATTTACTTTTTTCCTTCCTTATGTCAGTAACTTGATTGCATTTAAACCAGAGCAGGAAATCTTCCGTCGATCAAAAGTACCCGAGTTCTTTGATTGCTACTGTTTTTACGCAGATATATATACATTCAAACCTGTTTTTATGTTTTTATTTCCTCTTTTTTTTTGTGCGGCATATGAAAATTTCAATCATATTCGGACTCAATTGACGATATGATTTATAAAACGAGTGCGAGAAAGAATTTTCAAGTGACGACAATGGTACCCCGATGGGAGGTTTCTGAGATCTCCCAAAAAATTCTTTACTCGGGAAATGTTGTCTGACTATTCGGCAAAATTATCATCACTTGGTTTATTTTGATTTCGTTCAAAGAAGCAATTCCTAGCTAGTTCGTTAAGTTTTTGGTTATTTTCTACGTGAGACTTTTTAATTCAGTCTTTATCCACCGCATGAAAAAAAAAATGTCTGTTTAAAGAAAAAAAACTTTTTGTAGCTATTCGTGAAGTTTCAATCGTTAGTTGTCAGTTTCGATTTTTCCATTGGTTTGCTAAAATAACTTTGTTTTATTGGTTTGCAAATATTTTTTTTGTGCATAACGTGCATATTTTCTGCTGTTTGTATTTAGATTTCAAAAGAAAACTCCGCCTAGACTTTAGCATCATATTCGAAGTTTTTTAGAAACGTGCCAAGTGTTGATGAGTTTCGTCTTCTAATCCGAAGGAGAGAAGTGATTACGGATGAAACTTGTGATAAAATGACAGACAAAGTAACTGTAGGGTATTCGTTGAGTGTTTTTCTAAATATTGACGTCACAACCATTTTGAATGTTTCATCAAAATGTAAAAATTAAATGAACTGAATTAGTCCATCTAAAATTTCCATTAACATTTAAAAAATCTGACGCATTGGTATATTTACAATAGTGTTGTCGTGGTAAAACTTTTAATGACGCTGCACCACAACCAATTCATAATTTTCATCAAAACGAAAAACCATAGAATAAAATAATTAAATTCGTGCACCAAAACAAATTAGGTCCATCAATCAAAAACCATTAGAAGTTCAAAAAAAAATTTAGAGTTATCCAACGAATAACAATACAGGCAACTCAATAATTAAAATTCCATTAAAAATGAAACAAACCAATAGCTAAATTTAACATTAGTTGTCGGGAATCTCGTCAGGATTACTTTTATAGACTTATTTTACCTCGACGCAGTCGATTAGGTGATGAACTGGCGTAGTTGTCAAATTTTATTTGTCAAGTTATTTAATCTACATTGTTAATAAACAATAATAACAATAATAATAATAATAATGATAAATTAATTATTGCGCAAAATTTGATGACCACGCCAAAATCTCAACTATCGAAATTTATCTTTGTTGTTTGCTTAACCAACGTTGGTAAATTTACCTTATCTTGGTTGGCGTGATGGTTCCTTAAACTGGTTATCTTCATAATTATTATCTTTCCTTTATATCCCCCTCCCTCTTTAGTTTCTTTCTTAAAGGCGGAAAACTTTATGGTGACAGTAAAATACTGCGCCAATGTTCTCATTAATCGAAATCGTTCCTCTTATAATTACAGCTCTGCAACTGATGTGCAAGTTTTGTTCCATATTGTACTATAAAAATGAAGTAAACTGAAATGTGTTTTTTTTTTGTTAATTTTCGAAGTTACCCTTACATTTCTGGAAAAAAACACCAATTTCTCACTTCGTGTTTATTCATACATTATTATCAGTTTTTTGAATACAATATGCTGAGGCGCAGAAGCTCTGCGCGAGTTCACTTTATTAAAACTCACTTTATTAAAACTCATTAGACTCACTTTATTAAAATAGTTGCGTAAGTTATTTAACTCATCTTTTTCTTTTTTTTAAATTGTCGCCAGAGAGCAACAGTAAGGCATCTTATCCCAGAAATAACAGTAAGACATCCTACTGTTACCTCGAGGTGACGAAAAACATAAATTAAACCATTTTGAGGAGAGAATCAGAATAGTTTAATAACTAAAATGGATGAACAGTTCGAAATTGTTCATCCATTTTAGTTATGAACATTTGTAGTAAATGAACCCAAAAGGAATTCCACTGTAATCTAATGTTTGTTTAGTAAGATAAAACTGAAAAGACAAGTTGATTATAATGATATTAAAAGATATATTTAAAGCATCAAGTCTTAATATTAATTATTCTTTATTTCTAATAGGCAATAACATTTTAGTTGTGCTTTGTAGTAACAGACAAATTTGTGTTGTTTAAAAAATGAATTTTGCGCAAAAATGTTTTCTAAATGTATCATTGCAAACCTTTTGAGGAATGAACATTGTTTTTTATGTTCACATTATTATGTAAAATGCTTTTTCATGCACGTTTTTAATCATTTAAATAATTTTGATGTGTTTCGACTACTTACGGACAAAGGATTAGAATCTATTTACTAGAGATATATAAAAAGCATTCAGAATAATATGCCTGATAAATTTATACTAAATTTTAGTATATTTAGTCGAGAAAAGTTAAAGTTAGTGATTTTAATGCTGAAACATCGCAATGAGTTATTCTCAATTTCTCTCTCTCGTAAAAATAATCATTTTCCTGCACATGGAGACAATTTGAATGACTTAAAGAAATCAACTATAAATAATCTCAAAACATTAACCTAAAAATAAAAATTAACAATTACCACTCACATAGATAATAATCTACTTAAAATTGAAGCCCTACACAAATTTCCTAGTTCATAACACTACATCGCAGTTAAAATCTTCGAGAACAGGACATGAATTTCCATTTAAATGCTTTACAAGCGCTTGTAAACAACTCCTGAGGCTCACAACTGACGCATCCAACATCAGGATTTAAAGTTGCATGAATAAAGGTATGAGGTGGCTAATCGTGATGTATTGAAGTAACGTGTGGTATCCGTTAAATTCCAAGAAACGTCTGTGCTTCGACGATAAGATGCGGTTAATACCTTTAGTTTATGCACAGCGACTGCTCAGCTTAGGTAGTGTCTGCGTGTGTCCAAGTTGGGGGTTAAATCCTCCGGAATATTAGTTCGGACTAAGATGAATGCTAATCCTCTCACAAGATTTTCGATTTTAATAATCATTCCCTTTGATCAGTCAGGAAGAGTTTGACGGCATTTGGTAGAAAGACACAGGTAGAGTGACGTTTAAAATCAGCAAAATGTAAGGACATTAAAGAATATTTCGTCGAACGAAAATCTTAAGGCAATATTATTAAACTGACACAACTGTTTACTTACACGAGTTTATTAATGGTGCAACATTTTATTAGTCTGTGCTTGATTACCTGCATATTGTACATAAATATAAATACCTAACACACGTAACCATTAAAAAAAAACCGTGATGATGACGTATCAGTCCCTGCTTCTCGTAATTCATTTGGTCTTATTTTGTTTTTTCTTTTCCCCTTTTCAAACCCTTCAAATTTGTATTTTCGACATTTCCTGTTTCTTGTTTCTTGATATTTTTCCTTAACATATATTAATGAGAAGACGTCTTTCTCCAGCTCAGTTATTAAAGGTTACTGAGGAGGAACAAATTCAAGACTGATGAAACTGCAGTCTCTGGATGGATTGACCGGGCAGACGGTATTTTGTATGTAGTTCTTTTTTAGGGTCCTCCTGGCTTAATGGCGGTAACTTACTACTTTATATTTGCTGTAATCACTTCACATTTTTTGTATAGATAAAAATATGAACAAAATGCTTTTGTCTTTAACACATTTTTGACTTTTATTTTTTTAATTGAGTTCAGTGTCAAAATGAAGTGTACGAAGTTACATTTTCTGAAACGTAACATTACCTACAAGCATAATTTTTTTTTCCTAAAAAATGTCATTTTTTATCTTTCACCAACTGCTTGGTTACCATCGTTTTCATTCAAGACATTTCTATGTTTTTCTTACTGAACTCGTCGATTGTACTTTTTACATAACTTTAAAAATTGTAACGAAATCCAAAATAAAAATAAACGTAATCGATAACTGAGAAAACAATTCCGTGGAAATCCAAAACCTGTTGACAGTCACATGCAGTGATGGGGTGTTAGCTCACATCAAAAATATATCATACCCACTGACAGTTTCAATTTGAAAAGTTGACAAAGAGTTTTAGCTCACAAAGTTTTCTGAACTAAAAATACTTTATCGACTCACCCTGCAATTTACTAGACTGTTGGTGGAAGACAATTTTTGCGAGAAAGTCCTTTTATAATACTTGCAGCTGGTTAAAAACAGCTAAAATTGTAATGTTCGTTTTAGCTCTTGCATTTATGCTATAATAAACAGTTACATTGAAATACAATATGTATGTATGTACACGTATCTCTTTTATATGTTTTTATCATTAACGTATACCTATTATGCGTTTTTCCATGCAGTTCCTTTAAAAATATTTAACCCGCGTTCCTGGTGAACAACAGAAAACTTAGCATCAAACGAGGTATCAAATGATGCGAAATTTTTCAGGCTACATGTTTGGCTAAGACGAATAGTTGTACGACTAAAATTAGGGGATATAATAAAAAACGTAGTTTTTTCTCCTTTGTTTCCTCTTTCGGAATCTACTGGTAGTAACTTTCCCCCTTCGACATTTTCGTTTTTCCCATCATTCTGTCAACTGGCCAAAGCGGAAGTGACTCGCAAATAGGGAAAAAAAAAAAAAAAAAACGCACGGAAAGAGAAAATTTTTCGAATAGCGGAAGTGAAGCGCGTTTTTCGCTCTGCAAAGAAAAATTACGTTTCGAATGACTTAAAGCGCGTTTTTGATGCCTTTATTTTTTTCTGCTGTTTTTTTAAAGGAATGTAATTTAAATCCCAAAAAGTCAAACCTGCTGCAGGAGCGTCGAGCGTGCCACCGCACAGTAGTTCAATTACGGAAAAAATAGCAATTTGAAAGTTTGAGCATAGAAAGTATTTCATGCCGTAATTACTTAGCCTTTGAGATGTAATAACATAGTACATAAGAGTTACTTTTAAAAAAAATCGCGTATTAGCAAAAATAAGCCAATATTGTTGAACAATTATGTTTTTGCTTTTTTCGCACGTGCTGTTTATACTTCAGTTATAATTCTACCTTCTGTGATGGAACTTAAATTTAATAAAAGTCATTTCTGATCGGGCTTTTACACCTATAGGAAACATAGTACACCGTAAATAAAAAATTAAAAACTCATTAAGATTTAAAACTATCAGAAATAAAATAAAATTAATTGCGAGAAAATATAATGAAAAATATTGTTGAATATACTTTTATCCGCTGCTTCCGGTGGGCTGAAAGTTCTATAGATAAATAGTTCAGTCTTTCCTGTAAAATGTTTTTCCTTAAATAAGCAAAAACATTTTAGCTTCGACTCCCATTGACCGTTGTCTCGGAAGATGTTTTTGTTTGATTTCGTTATTTTAAAATGCCATCATAGAAAACTAGAAAATAACACGTCGTGGTATGACGGAGGCTAATCGTTTTTTTATCAAAAAGATTGGCCGTCCGACTTGAGGTTTTTCCAAAAAATATCTGCACCTCAAAGCCAGAGTAACGCAAGTCACATTTTCTCTACTTTGCAGGATATCAGAAAAAAAAAAAAAAAAAAAAACGTGTGTTTAATGTATACGAAGTTTGAGACTCGTGCTCTTAAAACATTAGTAATTTCAAAAAATTGTAATTTTGCATGCATTTCGATCTATCATTTAAGGTTTTTCATTCATACAAAACTCGAAATAAAGCAGCATCTGCTAATGGATTCATTTAAATACATTTAAATACATGTTTTTAAATACATTTTTACGAATCCGGGCGTTTAGGATGAGTATGTTGCTATAATAAAAGGATTGTTCTTTTCGTCATTGAATCCAAAGTAAATGCAGCATTTTTCAAGATTGAAATACTTTGATAGTTATTTTACTGGTCTTTAAGAGAAAAAAAAAAGTACTTCTCTATTTGTAAGCTCTAAAACGCAACATTAAAAGAAGGGACGAGTTATGCTTCCGCTTGTTTTTGCTCATCCTCATCAGCGCCCAAAAAGTCTAAAAGTTCAGCTACAGTATAAAGCAATGGCACTTCCGTTTCCATAGATTAACTTTCAACGGCAAGGATTATCATTGAAAATACACAAAAAGAAACACATTGCATTAAAAAACATGTTTTTCTTTTTTTTTTTTTACTTCCCAGGAAAAACGCAAAACGCGAGAATTCACAAATAACAAACTTTTCATCCGGGTTTAATTAACATTATTAGTATATGAAAAAACTGGGAATATATGATAAAAAACGTACAGGGAAAATGCGAGAAAAATGTACATGCGAGAGGCGTGAAATCGAGTTTCACTGTGAATACAATCAGCAAGCATGAAGATAAATATTACCATGTAGCAATGTTGACGATTTTCTGTAGTATTTTTTTAAGATATACAAAGTAAAGAGATTTTTTCCGCTTTTTAGTCGTTTTAGCCACTGCGCGCCATATGCGCCGTAGTCGATGCGACGCAACAGGCAACGTTGTTCTAGTGTAAAAGGATGTTGTGTCCATGAATAACGACAATGCTTTTATAGAGGCAACAAAAAAACCAAAGCTTTGGTTTGGGAAAAATAAATAAAGTGAGCGTGCTACTCTGAAACTAATTTTCTTAGAAAAATGACGAGTAAAATTTCAATGCAAAAAAGAAATTTGTGAAGTGATTGCTTAGTTTTATTGATAAATTAATGAGTGTATTGTGTTTAGCTTTGATTTAATTCAGGAAAAAAAAGAACAAATAAACAAAGTAAGAGATAAAGAATTAAAGCAACATTAAATGTTATAAAATTTACATATGCATCACCTGACTTCCTTTTACTCCAAATTAATGCCATTTTCCAAATTTTGGCAATTTCAATGTGATTCAATAGTTTGCTCTCTAAATATCACCAACAGAAGTCAAATTGAAAACAGATTTTTAAAAAAATCGCCAAATTTGTCGCCAAGCTGGCGACAAAATTTGGCGACAAAAAGATTGGCGATACATCGCCAAGTGCCCGCCAAATTGTAGCATTACTTGAGTTTACATCGAAATGAACAATGATTCTCCCCCCCCCCAAAAGGGAGCAAAGCCCCCTTTAGAAACACCCGAACGCAACCAAAAGGGGAGGTGCATAACTAGACCCCACTAGGAGTCTACGTAATAAATTTCAACTTTCTTGGACATTGAGTTATGCGACATACATACGTACATACAGACGTCACGAGAAAACTCGATTGTAATTAACTCGGGAATCGTCAAAATGGATATTTCGCGTGTCTATGCGTTCATAGGCACTTATACATGTGTTGTTGAGTCGAAAAATAAACTCAAGATTCATTCGGGGGTGAGCAAAATGGAAATTAAAGTTGATTTTGAGTGAAAGTTTTTTCGCGAATACATTACTTCCTTTTTTGTAAAAGGAAGTAAAAAGCAGCTGCCTCATCTACACCGTTAACTCGGTGATTGCTGACTGCAAGACAACATCGTGGAATATTAAATTAAAATAGATTATTTTTTTCTTAAGCATTTTTTATTCACGTACCTAACTCCCAATTTTGTAAAAAAATTTAAGCCACAGAGAAAAAAATAAGTATATCTGAATGATAAAAAACAAAGCTCTAAAAACAGTAATTGCACTTTGTTTCTTTTCCGCTCCTTTTCTTCTTAGGAACGTAAAATTTTCGCACCGTTTTGAGAGACAGGGTCCCCTGTGGCAAAATACATGAAATATTTCCATTGAATAGTTATAGTTATGGAAATATAACATTTCATATGAGGAAGAGTGCATTCAGTTTCACTTGCGTTCCTCTTCAAAGAATACCAGATAGAAAACTACATAAGTGATGACTGCAATGGTGGATCTTTGAATATAGGTTTGGCTCCTTTGCCCCACTTTTTTCTCCTACCATGTTTATCTATCAAAACATGCTCTTCTTTATCTCTCCGGTATGAGTAAAAAATATGCCTCGAAAATTCTAAGGAAACGAAGAAAATGGAAAAACTGGTTTGGTTTTGCCGTATTACATAAATGCAGAAATACATAACTGTTGTTGTAACTATAGAGGGATCCCTCCCCCCCCCCTTGCTCGTCAACTACTGCGCAGATGCTTACCAACCAGATGCAAAGACTTATAAAACCAACACTAGCCAACTGCAACAGCTCACGTCACCCGTCTACTTTGCATTAGTGCTTATCACTTTCGGCACTGTACTTTATGAGCTTCGCCGCCTTCTTGCGTCCTGCGATTGTAAGTTAAGGAACACTAGCTTCTTGCAATGCCTGTCCCACCTGAAGAATCACTCATTTGGGGCAGTTCAGGTGATGAATAGAACTTCTGCTATCAGATTTCACCTAGATGGCAGAAGACCTAAAAGAAGAAGATTGAATTGAGCCCCTTTTCCATGTCAGTGAGTTCACTGCGGAAAACAGAACAGCAATCTGGATTTTTCTTTATAATTTTATAGGAATCACTCTGAGACACCGATACCAGAGCAGCCAGTTTAACCTTAGTTCCAGCTGCGTACAGTAGGATGGCAACTTGATGAATACTGTTTTCCTTTCCTTTCTTTTAACTAGAAATATTGCATGTTCGGTTTAGATTGCATTTTATGGCAGCAAAATTTCAACCAACTGGACGTTTTGCTGACAAATGAACATGCTATTTCAGTTATTTAGACAAAAAAGATTATTTTTTTCAGTCAGAATTAGTGATGTAAAATACCTGGGTATTTATTTTTAAGGGTAAATACCCAGGGTATATAACCGGGTAAATACCCAAATTGGGTATATACCCGGGTATTTATTTCAAAAATTTATATTCAACTAAAATACTTTTCTGTATGTATTCCACTATGTATGTATATAACCAATCATATACAAAACAATAAATTTTTGCCCAAAAATTGTATTTTAATCACATATTCAAAGAATTATTGTGTGAAACAACTTAGCAATCTAATACGATATTCGCATTAAATGTGTTGGATATGCCTAATCAATGTTGATAGCCAAATTTCAGATACAAAAAGCCATTCTACAAAAAGTAAAAAGCTTAACTAGTTACAAAAAAGTAAACATCAATTTTTTAAGGTCCTAGTCTTTTATAACCCATTAATATATCCCTGCATGACATCAAAATGTAACGAAATGCCGCTCAATATTTTATTAATATTTATTTACCTATATCCTATATGCAGAAATTTCGTCTAAACCTAGTTCAAGTGTTTAGGTGTATTCTGCAGATAGCGTATCAGTCCTTAGTTCGCTTAATTCATTTTGATATTTTGATTTTCACTTCATATTGTATTTCAAGCATATGTATTGAGTTTGAGATAAAATAGAGACGTTGCAGCTGATATGTTTTAATTTAAAGAGCAAAATTATTTAATACTAAAAATAAATGCAGTACAACAAAAATGTTAGCATAAAAATACTTGATCATTCCTTTTTCAGTAAAATGTGTTTGAAGATGTTTTATGGTTTATGTTTTTTAAAAAGAAAATCATCACTTTTTGATATCACCTAATTTTTTTTTTTTTTTACAAAATGCGCAATTACTAGGTAATTTACCCTGCCTTCGGATAAATACCCAAAAAAATATTAATCTTCCCACTCTACATTACTATTTGCATGTATTAAAAATAGTTTGAACAAATTTTCTTCATGAAGTACCGAGGAGCAAATGCAAATGAGCAAGGAAACAGAAAACAATATTTTGATCTTTTTTTTGCTTATTAATTTGAAAACTGTTTCTATATTTGCCAGGTTATCACTTAAACAGCAATAAAATAAATAACATCATAGTCTTAATAACTTTTCAGTTTATTCTTCCAAACATCCCTCATGCTTCCTTTTTTTTCCTTTTGGATATGACTAACCTAGATTGTGATTTTGAAATCCTGAAATTCGTCATTGAATTACTTATATTTCTCCAATTATGACATTGAAAAGAAAGTTTCTTTGGTTCATGATAAGTTTTGTTCATAATTTCATCAAATCTTTCAAAGAAAAATTATTATAAACTGTGTTATACATATGTATGTATCAGTTTTACCAATTATTTCATATTTAGTTTTAAAAAAAAAAATTCCCATTCACTTTTTGCATTTTTTTGTAAAATACCCAGTAGTAGTTAATAATTGACAGTTCTGGGACAACGGAGGTGTTGAGGTGTTAACACCTCCGTCGATCCCCACCCCCTGCCGACCCCCCCCCTCCACTTCCTCCGACCTTGGGGTTGACCTTGGGTTGCGCGTGAAACTTGAAGAAGGTGATGAGGGTTTTCCCGAGATTTCGCTCTTCCTCGCTTCCGCTCGCGTTTTCGCACCGTGAAAGGTTATGAAGGTATTTTTTTAACGCGCTTTTTTTAGTTTCGGTTTTCGGTTGGCAACACTTGTTGTCATGACAACCAGAGTTTTTAGTTTTCGGTTGGCAACACTTGTTTTTCGTAACCTTTTACGAGTTTTGGGATGGCAACATTCAACGTAGAAGTTTCGGATGTGAATATTTTTACGCGAACTTTGAAGATTTTATTTTTGCAATGCTCCTGGCGCCATCTATTGAGAGGTTGATTTTTTATTTCCGAACTTTGAATATTTCTGCGAATTTAATTATTTTTATTTTTACAGAATGTCGCGGCCGGGAATCGAACACCCAAACTTTGAGTTAGCAAAAACGTATGCTAACCACTATGCTATATTTTTCATTACTCTTTCAGTCTTAATGTGAATCTGTACCATGACAACGAATATTACAATTAAATTAATTTTAAAACCATCAGTTAATTTACTCTTTAGTACTAATCATGGCATATCATTAACTGAATTTCAGCTCATAATTGAAACTATCATCATTATTATTATTTTTCATAATAACAAAGTTTTCACTTAAGTAAAGATTTATTTAAATACAACCCATTCGAGATTTTAGATTTATTTCAATGCTTTGTGGACTTGAAATATATTTTAAACTTTGATTTTCTTTTTCATGCATTTCAAACTTTATCCTTTTTATTTTTTCTAACTTGTTAAATTTTCTTAACTAATTTCTTTTTTCTTTGTCAAATTTACAAATAATTTTTCTAACTTGTAAAAATTTCGAAGAAATAATTTTCTTAACTAATTTTTTTTTTACTTTCTTACAACAAAATATTTTTTCTTATTTGTTAAATTTTCAAAGAAATAATTAACTTAAATATTCTTTCATACATTTTGAACTTTAACGTTTTTTTCCTGTCATTTAGCACTTTGATTATTTTTTTTTCACTATTTTAGCGTTTTTCAATTATTTTCAGTCTTTAACTATTTTCTTAGCTTTTTAGTCTTTAACTAATTTCAAGCATTTCAGACTTAAATTATTTTTTCGTGATTTCGATTTTTTTTAGTATATTTTAGAGTTTGATCATTTTCTCGCTTGTTTTTACTTTATCGTTTTTTTCCGATATTTTTAAACTTAGAAATTTTTCGCAATTAGTGACTGGAATTGAAACCTCAAATTTTTCGAAACATTATCAGGTCTACAATTTTCATCCAACTAATTTAATTTAAAAACTTGCAATCAATTTACTCTTAGTAGTAATTAACACTTCTCATTAACAAATTTTTACGGATTTTAAGAAATCAACTTAATTAATTTTTTCCAGTAAGCAAATTTCGCACTCAAGTTACATTCCAACACTGCATATACGTTTCAAGAGTTTCATTGAATTTATCACATACCATTTAATTAACTCTAATAATTACTTTTTCATTAATACTTAACTTAATCATTTTATCATACATTTATTCCAGTTACAAAATTATGCTTAAAAGTTATTTGTTTTTCTTAGCACAAGAGATTTTAACATGTTCCTACTAAAATGCTTTTCACTCTAGTTTGAGTTTACTAAAATAGCAACTCATTTACGATTTAGATTCATTTAATCGTCTTTGATTCTTTTTCATTATTATTATTTTACATTATCACATACGTTATTATTTTTATACATTTATCCATTTAATTTTCCAAAATCTACAATCAATTTACTCTTCGTATTAATTAACACTTATCACTATCAAATATTTTCATGAATTTTAAAAATTATCTTCTTAAATAATTTTTTACTGTAACCAAATTTCCCACTCAAGTTATATTTTATCACTACATATGCTTTTCATGAGTTTCATTTAATTTATCGCATTTCATTTAATTAACTCTAATAATTATTTTTTATCATCGATATTTAAGTTAATCATATTTTCCTTTATTTATTTTTTTTTCATGCAAACACTCATGATGGAATAAAACAAAATTTTCAACTTTCATGAATTAAATCCCCTCTGACTATTTTATTTTACTTTACCATACTTTACTATTTTACTTACTGCGTTTTACTATTTATCATTCATTACAGCTTTTCCAAAATATTACTTTACAACCAACTAATTTCATTAACAGAATTTTCATTACAATTTATAAATTTCACTTTTATTTAATTATTTTTACCTACGCTAAAATAAAACACATCACATAAAAAAGTTAAACATCAATGAAGAACCCGAGAAATGTTAAAATTATAAGTCGAGTATCAAAACTTCATGTCAGCAAATTTTAAAAATAGACTTACCGAAAAATAACTTCTACTGAAATTCATTTCAAAACTTGGAATCAATTTACTCTTAGCATTAATAAACACTTATCATTAAGAAATTTTCATGGATTTTAAAAATCAACTTATTTAATTTTTTCCAGTAAGCAAATTTCGCACTCAAGTTACATTTTATCACTACATATGCTTTTCAAGAGTTTTATTGAATTTATCACATTTTATTTAATTATTTTTTGATTAGTATTAAACTTAGTCATTTTATCGCTTAGTATTTAACTTAATCATTTTCTTGCTTGTTTTTACTTTATCGGTTTTTTTTTCCCGTTATTTTTAAACTTAGAAATTTTTCACAATTAGTAACAGGAATCGAACCCACAAATTTTTCGAAACATTATCAGGTCTACAATTTTCATCCAACTAATTTATTTTAAAAACTTGCAATCAATTTACTCTTAGTAGTAATTAACACTTATCATTAATAAATTTTCACGATTTTAAAAAAATCAACTTATTTATTTTTTTTCCAGTAAGCAAATTTCGCACTCAAGTTACATTTCATCACTTTATATGCTTTTCAAGAGTTTCATTTAATTTATCACATTTTATTTAATCAACTCTATTAATTATTTTTTGATTAGTATTTAACTTAGTCATTTTATCGCATAGTGTTTTACTTTATTATTATTATTTTTTTTTCATACAAGCACTCTTGTTAGAATAAAACAAAATTTTCAACCTTCATGAATTAGAATCACTTTGACTATTTCATTTTCATAAAAATAATATTTTACTTTAACAACTAATTTCTTTAACAAAATCGATATCATTTATTTTAGTCTTTATCCTTTTCGAACGATACATTCAAATGGACAGCTATACGTTAAATTAAGAAACTTAATCTAAATTTTGACAAATTAAGTTATAGCTAAATACTGACTAAAATTAAGTACAAAAGACTAACCTTTTTGGGGTGAAATCGCTCAAGTACCAGCTATCGCGAAGTTATTTAAAAACAGTGAATGAAATTGTAATAAGTGGATTGTTAATTATAACTCAATCTCACAAATTACAACTACAAGCATGTTTTATTTGAAATCGCTGCATACGGCTGTTTGCCCATCGTCGATTTGCAGAAGGCATGCCGTGAAATCGCAAATCAACGCGGCTGTTGAAAAAAACTACCGTAATCCCAAAAAACTTCGCATCGTCCACACACACCGATGCGAATTGAGAAAATGACTTTATCAATATTGCTATCTACCCCTTTACCGATAACAGATAACAAACCCCACGTGCTAGTATTATTCACCACCTGGCCTACGTCTTTCAAGTGATGTCACTGTTTCTGACCAATTAAAATTAGTTCGCGTTTCTCAAATATCAAGCACATAGATCGACAATAGCCTGATGTCAGGTTTTCCAAACAAAATTTTAGATTTTAATTCGTAGTTTCGAATTAATTTCTTTTTCATTTCAAACTTATATAAAAAATTTCCAGCTTGTAAGAATATTTCTTTCAAAAACAGATTTTTGATTCAAAACAGTATTTTTTCAAACTTGTAATATTTTTCTACTTAGAAAATGAAATCAAAAATTTTTGTTTTCTTTAATCATATAAAATGTTTTTAAGAAATAATTTCTCAAACTTGTAATATTTTTCCACTAATTAAAAAAAATCAATTTTTTTTTTCAATCATATAAAAATAAATTTTTAATCTTACAACAATAAATTTTTCCGCAAAAATGTTTTTTTCAAAACAAAATAATAATAATAATAATACTTTTGTAACATTATTTTTTTTCTCTTCAATCTTTTTTTTTCAAAAATTTTCAAACTTACAAAATAAAATTTTTTCAACTGAATCTTCAAACGAAATGATTTAATTAAATTTAAAACTCAATATCACTTTACTCTTAGTATTAATAACCAATAGCACTTAACCATTTACTCTTTGCACTCTAAGTATTAATTAACACACACGCATTACAAATAATAATAATGTTTAAGATACTTACAAATCATCCACTCAAGCTTTCAAATATCCATCTAGCATGTTATTGTTCATTCGTGTGAGGGAACTTGTAATAAAACTTTACTTATCAACCGAAATTATAAGCGAAAATATCGCATTTTTTAGCACTTAATATAATCCTACAATTAACAAATTGGTTTTAACTTTGAATTTAAGAAAAATAAAAACTATTACACACTTAGTAACATATCTATCGATGTATATTATTTCATGACAAATCACAAATAGGTGAGGATCTTTTATCGATCATGTGACCAACTAAGTTAAGAAAGAGCGTTCTTATCTCATATGAGAATTTATAAGTCTTTAATATTTCTCTTTAATGTAAGTGTATTGATACGTACGAGTTTGTGTATGTGAATATAACTGTGTATTGTTTTCAAACCATTGTCATGTTTAAGCTTTACGGTTCTAATTTTGACTTTCCACTTAGCATTATTTGAAGTCCTTCGCATGTATTAAACTATAGAAATATCACAAAAATTATATTTTCATTCAGTCTTAATTACAAAACCATACAATAAGATGAAGACAACACCGATAGTATAAAGATTACTTACAAGAAAGTGCATGTAAAAAATATATGTAAGAGTGATTTCAAAGTATAATCCATCAACCATATTCAACAACTCAATAAAAACACAAGTCTCTTTTAAAATGATAAACACAATTTATTCACACACACAGTAAAAGACAATTAAATAAACTTACATCTTTAAGTAAAACTCTTCAAAACTTTCAAGCATATTTTTAACATCGATTGCATCAAATAAATCAGACACATGACATTTTAAACATGGACTATCAACATTCAAAGTAACGAAGTCACGAGTCAAGTTTTCCCAATTAACATTAAAAAGAGCCTGTTCGAAAAAAGTGTCGAACTTTCGACCCCTTGTTAATGATTCACATTCATGCACTCTCATGTAAAAAATGAATCCATTTTTACAATCCACACATTCTTTTTAGAAAGGTAGTTTATGTTGCATATGAGCTCATCAAATAGTCACTTACGTAGAGAATCAGCCAGTTTACCAACTTCTTGTGATGTATATGTGCTGATTTTATCACATCGACAATCACAGGGATATTTTTTCTCAATTTCCGAAAGGATGTACTCTTTTAGAGTATAAGTCATAAGTTTGTCTTTGACACTACGTGAGATACAAGGGGACGCGTAACACAATTTGTCAATCTGGCTTTCCAAAAGTAGAACTCTATCAGGCATCAACTGGAACACTTCTCGTTTCAGTTTGAACAATCTTTGCACACTAACACAGATGTTACCATTCGCACTCGACTCTCCTTTTTTATAACAAAAGCGAAACCACGGTCTTCGATTAATTTTTGATTTATATTTTTACGTAGGCTTGAAATAAGTGATCTCCACACATCTGGTTCTAAGGAAATACCATCCATAGTTGGTCGAAAAATACCATCTTTCCCACACGTATATCTTCTAATATGCACGCGTGTACGTTTCCGAAAAGTATTCAACAAAAATGAAAATACAATCACCCAAGTGTATCATATCATCAGGCTGTGGAGAAGCCTCAATGTTCATTTTCATGTTCGTTGCATCCCATCTGTTCATCTTCAGGCTTCAAAGTTTCAGAATGATTTTCACCAGCGTTAGTCATTCTTAACTCTCATAGGATTAGGAGTCACAATACTAAAACAACTTCCTGTGAACTTAAAAAATAAATCAAACTAGGTTTTAACACTAGCTGGTGAAGAAAAATCCTAAGTACATAGAATAAAATTTCACGATCTCTTTCAAAGCTCAGAATCACCCTGAAAATGATTCTCCAAACATCCACTATAAACCAATGAATATTCACTTTAACCAATGAGAAGTGTACATAAGTCTCTTGCTACTGACGTCATAGAATATCACACGAACTTTTGAGCAGAGTTGAGTTGTTTTCCTCAGTATTCAGATTTTTAGAAATGCCAACACTTTGACTTCCAACTTCACCCTGACCTACTACGAGTAATTTTAAGATGGTAGCAGGTTTTCACATTACATCGAATGCCGATGGCGTTTTCGCATCTCGCGCATGACATGGTCAATGCGAAAACGTCATCGGCATTCGATGTGATGTGAAAACCTGCTACCATCTTAAAATTACTCGTAGTAGGTCAGGGTGAAGTTGGAAGTCAAAGTGTTGGCATTTCTAAAAATCTGAATACTGAGGAAAACAACTCAACTCTGCTCAAAAGTTCGTGTGATATTCTATGACGTCAGTAGCAAGAGACTTATGTACACTTCTCATTGGTTAAAGTGAATATTCATTGGTTTATAGTGGATGTTTGGAGAATCATTTTCAGGGTGATTCTGAGCTTTGAAAGAGATCGTGAAATTTTATTCTATGTACTTAGGATTTTTCTTCACCAGCTAGTGTTAAAACCTAGTTTGATTTATTTTTTAAGTTCACAGGAAGTTGTTTTAGTATTGTGACTCCTAATCCTATGAGAGTTAAGAATGACTAACGCTGGTGAAAATCATTCTGAAACTTTGAAGCCTGAAGATGAACAGATGGGATGCAACGAACATGAAAATGAACATTGAGGCTTCTCCACAGCCTGATGATATGATACACTTGGGTGATTGTATTTTCACTTTCGGTGAATACTTTTCGGAAACGTACACGCGTGCATATTAGAAGATATACGTGTGGGAAAGATGGTATTCTTCGACCAACTATGGATGGTATTTCCTTAGAACCAGATGTGTGGAGATCACTTATTTCAAGCCTACGTAAAAATATAAATCAAAAATTAATCGAAGACCGTGGTTTCGCTTTTGTTATAAAAAAGGAGAGTCGAGTGCGAATGGTAACATCTGTGTTAGTGTGCAAAGATTGTTCAAACTGAAACGAGAAGTGTTCCAGTTGATGCCTGATAGAGTTCTACTTTTGGAAAGCCAGATTGACAAATTGTGTTACGCGTCCCCTTGTATCTCACGTAGTGTCAAAGACAAACTTATGACTTATACTCTAAAAGAGTACATCCTTTCGGAAATTGAGAAAAAATATCCCTGTGATTGTCGATGTGATAAAATCAGCACATATACATCACAAGAAGTTGGTAAACTGGCTGATTCTCTACGTAAGTGACTATTTGATGAGCTCATATGCAACATAAACTACCTTTCTAAAAAGAATGTGTGGATTGTAAAAATGGATTCATTTTTTACATGAGAGTGCATGAATGTGAATCATTAACAAGGGGTCGAAAGTTCGACACTTTTTTCGAACAGGCTCTTTTTAATGTTAATTGGGAAAACTTGACTCGTGACTTCGTTACTTTGAATGTTGATAGTCCATGTTTAAAATGTCATGTGTCTGATTTATTTGATGCAATCGATGTTAAAAATATGCTTGAAAGTTTTGAAGAGTTTTACTTAAAGATGTAAGTTTATTTAATTGTCTTTTACTGTGTGTGTGAATAAATTGTGTTTATCATTTTAAAAGAGACTTGTGTTTTTATTGAGTTGTTGAATATGGTTGATGGATTATACTTTGAAATCACTCTTACATATATTTTTTACATGCACTTTCTTGTAAGTAATCTTTATACTATCGGTGTTGTCTTCATCTTATTGTATGGTTTTGTAATTAAGACTGAATGAAAATATAATTTTTGTGATATTTCTATAGTTTAATACATGCGAAGGACTTCAAATAATGCTAAGTGGAAAGTCAAAATTAGAACCGTAAAGCTTAAACATGACAATGGTTTGAAAACAATACACAGTTATATTCACATACACAAACTCGTACGTATCAATACACTTACATTAAAGAGAAATATTAAAGACTTATAAATTCTCATATGAGATAAGAACGCTCTTTCTTAACTTAGTTGGTCACATGATCGATAAAAGATCCTCACCTATTTGTGATTTGTCATGAAATAATATACATCGATAGATATGTTACTAAGTGTGTAATAGTTTTTATTTTTCTTAAATTCAAAGTTAAAACCAATTTGTTAATTGTAGGATTATATTAAGTGCTAAAAAATGCGATATTTTCGCTTATAATTTCGGTTGATAAGTAAAGTTTTATTACAAGTTCCCTCACACGAATGAACAATAACATGCTAGATGGATATTTGAAAGCTTGAGTGGATGATTTGTAAGTATCTTAAACATTATTATTATTTGTAATGCGTGTGTGTTAATTAATACTTAGAGTGCAAAGAGTAAATGGTTAAGTGCTATTGGTTATTAATACTAAGAGTAAAGTGATATTGAGTTTTAAATTTAATTAAATCATTTCGTTTGAAGATTCAGTTGAAAAAATTTTATTTTGTAAGTTTGAAAATTTTTGAAAAAAAAAGATTGAAGAGAAAAAAAATAATGTTACAAAAGTATTATTATTATTATTATTTTGTTTTGAAAAAAACATTTTTGCGGAAAAATTTATTGTTGTAAGATTAAAAATTTATTTTTATATGATTGAAAAAAAAAATTGATTTTTTTTAATTAGTGGAAAAATATTACAAGTTTGAGAAATTATTTCTTAAAAACATTTTATATGATTAAAGAAAACAAAAATTTTTGATTTCATTTTCTAAGTAGAAAAATATTACAAGTTTGAAAAAATACTGTTTTGAATCAAAAATCTGTTTTTGAAAGAAATATTCTTACAAGCTGGAAATTTTTTATATACGTTTGAAATGAAAAAGAAATTAATTCGAAACTACGAATTAAAATCTAAAATTTTGTTTGGAAAACCTGACATCAGGCTATTGTCGATCTATGTGCTTGATATTTGAGAAACGCGAACTAATTTTAATTGGGCAGAAACAGTGACATCACTTGAAAGACGTAGGCCAGGTGGTGAATAATACTAGCACGTGGGGTTTGTTATCTGTTATCGGTAAAGGGGTAGATAGCAATATTGATAAAGTCATTTTCTCAATTCGCATCGGTGTGTGTGGACGATGCGAAGTTTTTTGGGATTA
>NW_026558903.1:0-105630 GCF_026930045.1 Uloborus diversus | reverse complement strand
AATGTTAGTTTTCCTTATTTCCTTCGAAAATATGAGTTGTTGAGAAATGGTGAAAGCGAAAACTCTGGATTAACAAACTTGGATAACGTTATACAAGGTAAAAAATTTTATTGTTTTGTATGAATTTGTAAGAATATGGGTTTTTTTTTTTAATCTTAAATTAGTTAAACTAACCATATTTTACAGCAGCATTTAGTTGGAATGGACAGTATGCAAAATATTTTCTTGAATATATTATCGTAGAACAAAATGAAAAATGTTTAACCGAGAAAGAATTTATTTTATTCCTTTTATTCTCAGCTGAAAGGTTTCGCCAAATTTGTTTAGGGTTATAGTTTTAGTATTGTGCGAGCAAAGTAGCCTTGGCGAGATTTCACGTTTTTAGTTAAACCATTTTTAATTTTTATCATGAGTGGAATAAAATGGTAGTAAGATTACAGAATTCGATAAGTTAAAAGAAATAATGGTCATTCAACTGAAAAGAAAACTACTACCATATTTCCGTGAGAATTTTGTTGATGATTTGCATAACATGACATAGTTAAATCGTAACTCAGAAATTAGAAAAATCGAAACAGAAAAATTTTAAATTAACCGATTCAGGAATTCGAGAGAAATAACTCAGCTACAAATGCAAAATAATAAGCGCTAGCCAAGCAAGGCAAAAAAGTATCTTCTTTCGATAATAATTTGTTATGTCATATTGAATTTTCTAGCATTAATTGTTATTCTTGTCAGGCCACAATTATTATTTAGTTTTATCAAGAATTGATAAATATCGAATTCAACATTGTGAAAATAGCTGCTTAGAACTACAAACTACGTAGTTTGCATTAATCTTTGACGTTTAGTAATGCTTCTTGAATTCTCATTTCTTTCTATGTGGGCCAGAATATCCACAAGACTTTGAAAATTAATTTAAAAAGAATAAAGCGAAAAAGTCATACATACGAACAAAAATCACAACACTTTTAGCATTTTCTTCGTTACCACATGCGTTTTAGTTTTTTCGTCCGCCATTAGACAGTGACTGGAGTGCCCCCTATAGTTCGTTGGAGTTGCGAATTTATGTTTCTACATAAAGATATGCGCAGACGATTTTTTTTTTCTTTTGACAATGAAAATTATTTAAGTTGACATTTTATTGTTTTTATTTATTTTGGTAAGTGCATTAATTCATTTAAAAAATTGTTTTTGGCAACAGGGGAAAAAGAAATGATTTTTTTTTTTTTTTTTTTTGATATGATGTATTTATTTTAATGAGCTTATTAATTTTAATTATTATTTTTTCGTTTTGAAAGCTGTTAAAGATTTTTTTAATGGAAAAAAGTGTACTGGCTGCTTTGTTTAAAAATTGCTTTTATTTTATTTGTTTGTTCGTTTTTTTTTACGCATCTAATTTTTTTAGATGAGTGAGGAATATTTTATTCCTAGAAATCAGCTGAAAGTATTTTAAAAATATGTGTGAAAACATTTGTGATTTTAGCTATTTTTGAGAATATTGATCAGGTACTAGAAAGTAGTATGGGTATACGGGAAAGTAGGGTCGTCTAGTTCTAGACAGAACTTCTTGTTTGTTGTTGCTGAACCAGGAGAACATTAATTCTACAAATTTTGGTGCATGGTGCACTAAAGGAAAAGATGATTTTACCGCTTTTTGCCGTTTTTGCAACTGTTCAGTGCCCATAAGCAATAGTGGATTTTCGCAATTGAGGCAGCGTGCTAAAACATTCAAGCATGAAGAAGACTCTGAAAAACGTCAAGAGGATCCTTCTCAAGCTCTGTTTGTTCTTAATACAAGTGTTAAAGGGTTCAGCTTAGATATAAAATCAAAGAACAGTGGAATTAGTACTTGGGTCATGAGTAGTGATGTAAAATACCCGGGTATTTATTTTTAGGGGTAAATACCCAGGGTATATACCCGGGTAAATACCCAAAATGGGTATTTACCCGGGTATTTATTTCAAAAATTTATATTCAACTAAAATACTTTTCTGTATGTATTCCACTATGTATATATATGAACAACCATATACAAAACAATAAATTTTTGCTCAAAAGTTGTATTTTGATCACATATTTAAAGAACAATTGTGTGAAACAATTTAACAATCTAATATGATATCCACATTAGATGTGTTGGATATGCCGTAGGGTGGGCCGAAAAAACTTTTTTTCGAAATCTGTTTTTGGATAGTGCGGAAAAGTTGCTATATGGGCCCGTTATTACCCATAAAAAATTTCGCTAAATTTGTTTAATATTTAGCCGGCGCTATTTGACCTTGAAAAACTGAAAAAAAGGGCAAAAATGCACTTTTTTCAAAAAAAGGGGGGGGGGGGTCAAAAATAAAAGTTTGAAGCTAGTTTTAGCAAACATTAGAAGTATCTGTCAGTGAATTAGTTGAAATCCTCAAAGACTTTTATACATTTGGTAGAATATTTAGCTACGCTCCTTTAAGACTGACACATGGGAAAAATGAAAAAAAAAAAAAAAAAAATTAAAAGTAGTTTCCAAATAAGTAAATACTGAAATGTTACGCAATACGTTACTTAGAAAAAACAGTGAAAATGCAATCAATTTCATGCGACATTTGCCCGCCAATTTAAAAAAATGCACACAGTCAAATAAAAAATAGTTACATAAGATGCTAATTTTTTAATGTTTGGTTCCAATTGTTTCTCCTGGATAATAAACGGCGCTCAACTACTTTTATTATTCCTAAGATTATTTTATAACTATTTTATATATATTTGACAAATAGAGCCCTTGAGTATTAAAAAAATGTGAATCCTCTGAAGTTCTTTAAACTGATTAATGAATTGAACGCTAGTATTCTTTTTCTCAAGCCATTTCTTCCTCTCGACTTTATGACCCACTTAAGAGACAAAACCCCCCGACAAGAAATGCTGTATTTCTACACCTCCACAGCTGGGAATTAAGCAATTAAAGGGGTCCTCTCTATTGTCCAATGTGCACAATAAGTTGCCACTGAGGCATCTTATACTGGAATTGGACGGTTGCACTAAGTGGCCACATTCATATTCTGGAGCTATCGAACAACTTCTTAGAGATTGTGAAAAAAATCCGGTGGTCAAATTTGATAAAATTGACTGCAATCTTCTGGTTTTGGATATGGAAGATATAAAAAAATTTAAGTACTGAACAACAATATTTGTATAGAATCTGTCTTGCCGTAAAAGATGGTAGTTGTCCTTCAAGCGTGGCTGACAGTAGCCCAGGCAAACTCAGTCAGTCATGCGCGATGGCTGACAACTACAAACCGTTTGTTACGCTTCTATATAGACACTCTAACTCCATCAGAAAACCTTACAATGCTTGTAAAGTATGTAATTTTAGTTAATGCTCCAATGTGGTTTGAAATGAAAATGAGACCGAACTGCTAGTACCGCGCCCAACATTTTTGGAAAATGATTTCTCTTGCAAGGCAGTTTTCAGACAACGTTAAGGAGATAATTTTCAAAGTTCTCGGTCAAGTAATGCATATTTCTCTCATTCTGAACAGCTATTGTTGACAATGTTGTTTGACTCAAGAAAATACATTCGGGAATTAGCTGTTAGGCGCATTCTGAACTCTAGAAATAAGAAGACGAAGAGCTCGGATGGTGTACGATTCTTGAGCATCCTAAACTCAATTTTGAAGCCGTTGATTACCGTAAAATCCCGAAAGTAACCCCCCTATCGATTATAGCCCCCCCCCTTTTTTGTGGAAAGTGAAATTATTTTAAAATCCTGAATATACCCCCCCCCCTTTTTCACCTGAAAAAAAATCTAATCATCTTCATTTTCCACTCCCTCTAAAAAAAAGGATAAAATTTTCTGCTTTACTTGAAAAGCAATTACAGAGGTTTAGTTCTCCCCCCCCCTTCGCCCCCATGTGCAGGTTTTCTTTTCTAAAAAAAAAAAGAAAGAAAGAAAACAGAATGATTTGAACAAAAAAGAAAAAAATGGTCTCCACGGTTTATTCCTTCCAAAATGTTTAGACTCCTTTTGATGCAAGGGCGCCTGTTTTTTTTTTTTTTTTTTTTTTTTGTTGACAGTATTACAGCAGAAATTTATTTGACTGTACTGCTTTTTATTTATTTTAGAAGGAGCGTTTTTGTTCTGACTTGTGAAAATGAACAATCTTCAACACGACGCCATTTTGAAAACGTGGCGCCATTTTGGAAATGCGTTGCTTAAAAAGTAGCGCGAAACTTAAAAACAACCTTTTTTAAAGGCAGAATAAAATAATTGAACGAGTTAATGATCATCAGAAATGTATATTTCACAAAATCAAATAAGAGATTTGTCTCTGTTTGCGTTCGCGAACTTTGCAAAGCTCAGTTTTCGAAATTACGATCTTCGTAACGAATTGGCGGCCGTGATTGCGATTTTTGCTTTTATTCTGAAACAAGAACGTTAAGATTTTGCTTCTTTTACTGTAACCTTATTACATTCAGTACATGATGAATTTTCAAGTGATAAATTAGAGGGATTTCGCCAACTAAGGTACAAAATCCTTTCTTTTGAAAAAGATGGCGCCCACATGCAATTTTTTACTACTTGAAAATTAGGACAGGTTTTTATTAATTAATTTCTCACTCTTCATTAATATTAACTCTTATTTACTTATTTCTTTTCTGACTCTAAAATTAATTCTACTAAAAACAATTATTTTGGCTCATTTTTAAAAAAAATCTCGATTATAACCCCCCCTTCTGAAATTAACAAGTTTTGTTTTAAAAATAGGGGGGGTTACTTTCGGGATTTTACGGTATGTTGATTTAGTTGATTGGGCAAACTTTGTTGTAACAGAGCCACCTCTTACAATGCATCTAAAAGACCAACAATGGAAAGAAATGTGCAAAGAACATTCTACAGAGTTTACTTTCGAGAAATTTCCCTGTCACACGCAAGCTGTGAAACGTTGTGTGAAACTAATACCCGAAGCTGCAATAAAAGTTCGTGGTGAAACTGCACGAGATGGATACATTCGTGCTAAACTTCAAGCTAGGAAAGAACTTCCATCTTTGATAACAAGGGACAATATTATTCCAAAAAATAGTATTCATTATGCATGAGGTATTATAAATCAAATTTGAAGATTCTTTTTTAAAATTTTATTATCTACATATGTAGTTCTCGAAAATGTATGATACTATTGCGTGATAATAATTACTATGATTAATGGCGCTATTTAATTAATTAGTCTATGATTTAATTTTGAAAAATAATTTTCACATTGGTTTTTTAAAGAAATTCAATATTTTTTCATTTTTCTCCAATTTTTGATGTCGGAAAGAAGCGGTTAAATGCTCATTAAAATCAATGAAACATTTTATGGGATCGAACTGGCTCATTATATAACATTTTTGGTGCATTCCAACAAAATATTTGGAATTTAGTTTTTTTAAAAAAATTTCGACAAAAATTCATTTTTCTCTTTTTTTTCGGTTTTTCAGTGTCAAATAGCGCTGGCTAGATATTTTTTAATATCCAAGAAATTTTTTGTGAGAGCTAACTTGCTCACTACGCAACTTTTGCGCGCTATCCAAAAATTGATTTCGAAAAAAAAAAAATTTCGGCTTATTTCGGATCACCCTAATGCCTAATCAATGTTGATAGCCAAATTTCAGATATAAAAAGCCATTCTACAAAAAATAAAAAGCTTAACTGGTTGCAAAAAAAAAGCAAACATCAATTTTTTAAGGTCCTTGTCTTTTATAACCCAGTAATATGTCCCTGCATGACATCAAAATGTAACGAAATGTTGCTCAATTTATTATTACTGTTTATTTTCCTATAACTTTTGCAGAAATTTCCTCCAAACCTAGTTCAAGTGTTCAGACGTATTCTGCATATATATAATGGCAAGTAACAAAAAAGGAATTAAACGTTTAAAAAAAGGGGGAGGAATAAAAAGAATTATAAACAAAGCCAAAGACAAAGAAGAACTGCTTTGAGATTGAACTCATCAGCATTGGAAATCTCAAAGTTTTTTCGTACCAGAACTACAACGCAACACAAATGGATAGTTAGGCAAATGCACTATAAATCCAAAAAATGCATATTTGAAGCGGCAGCCAAATTTTGAAAAAATAAAAATGGGGAGAGAATGTAATGAATATGTATACAAATGCCTGGTGTGGAAATAATCATTTAACCACCGGCAAAAGCAAATTCAGGAAAACTATATCAAAATTCTCTTTTAAATTTTCCTGTCATCCTATTTAAGTTTTAGAATAGTTCATTTTAAATTCTGACAGTTTTTTTTTTTGAAAAGATTTTACTAAGCCTTTAATTAGAAAAAAATTATAATACATAAATTTTTATATTTTTAATCTTTCATTTTACGGTTTATGTTTTAAAAAGAAATTCATCACCTTTTGATACCACCTATCTTTTTTTTTTTTTTTTTTGCAAAATGCACAACTACAACTACTAAGGGATTTATTTACTCTGCCTTCGGATAAATACCCAAAAAAATATTTACCTTCCCACCCTGCATCACTAATTGCATGTATTAAAAATAGTTTGAATCATGAAGTACTGGGGAGCAAGTGCAAATGAGCAAGGCAACGGAAAACAATATTTTGATTTATTTTTGCTTATTAATGTGAAAACTGTTTCTATATTTGCCATGTTATCACCTAAACAGCAATAAAATAAATAAATAATATCATAGTGTCTCAATAACTTCTCAGTTTATTCTTCCAAACATCCCTCCTGCTTCTTTTTTTTTTTTCGTTTTGGATATGACTAACCTAGATTATGATTTTGAAATCCTTGAGTTCATCATTGAATTGCTTATACGTCTTGAAATATGACACTGAAAAGAAAGATTCTTTGCACACGATATGTTTCTTTCATAATTTCATCAAGTCTTTCAATAAAAAATATTATAAACTATATAATACATATGTATGTTTCAGTTTTGCCAATTATTTCATATTTAGATTTTAAAAAAAATTCCATTCACTTTTTGCATTTTTTTGTAAAATACCCAGTTTTTGGGTATTTACCCAGGCCTTGGGTAAATACCCGGGTAAATACCCAAAAAATATTTACCTACCCACTGGGTATTTACCCGATCCACATCACTAGTCATGAGTGAGGAAGAAAAGATAAAAATTTTCTTTGTTCAAATTTTGTTTAATTACTTCGTCTATAAAGTACACTGTTTTTTTTTTTTTTTTTCAAAAATTATTCTTTCAACTACAGAAAAGTCATTTCAGATGTAAGGAATAATTTTATTTGAGGTTTTTTTTAAACAAAATCATTGATAAGAATAAATAAATAATATATGATCCGTATTATTTCTTTTTTCATAGCAAAATTATTCATATAATGTGTCCTATATTTTTTGAGGAAAATGTCCTATATGTGACAAGTCGGTCACTTCTACCCCTGCACTTTCTTAAATACACAAAAAAAGTAACTATGCCAAGTTTCAATAAAATTCAAGACTAGACACATTTTTTGATTAACTTTTGCATTTTTTCTAAAATAAATTAAAGTAATAAATATATTATTGAAATGATGAATAAAATAAGCAGATATAAGGTAGCATATAGTAAAAAACCACCCCCAACATTAAAAATAATTGAAATACTTCAGGATGTAAAAATATTAAAATCTCAAACAAGGTATGCAACTTTCGGCACAGCATGTGTTTAACGTCGTTGGCATGACTCCAAAACAGACGTTTTTGGCAGATATCGCGGAGGATGAAGATCTGAGGGGAAAAAATAGAAAGAAATAAGAAAACTGGGACTGAGCTAGAGAGGCCAATAGAAAAAGCCGGAAAATCTCATCTCTGCATCCTAAATCTTCAGTATAGGCATAAAACCAATTTCACCCAAAATCAATGTATGTGGAATATTTTTTATATTAAAGATGCTCTAAGAAGCCTAGCCCATTTAAAACCTCATGTTATGCTGAAGGAACACAACCTCTTTTGACATAATAAATGATCCTCTGTTTTATGGATGCATACTTTAAAGCAGTGCATAAGTGCAAGAAATTGTAGTCTTCTGTTGTAACAAGTTAATTGAAGTAAACTGTTGAGTTCATTTACTTTTAAAAAAATAAATAAAGCACTGAAATTGCTTCTGAATTATCAAGCCCAAATATAATGATGTCATTTTGGAAACATGTTATTAGTAAGGGGGGGGGGGACTATTTCAGTGAAAAAAATAACGTAAATACTAATAATTTGTTTTATTTTATATACAAACTAAACAGGCACTTAACATCATTCACATGTAGTAAATGTAACAAAATATAGAAGGATAAATTTATACAAAATAAATTAACATAAAATTGTATATTTACAGAACAGAGATGGAATGGAAGTAACTTATGACACAAAATGAGTAAAGAATTCGATTTTCAAATTCTTAACAAGGTAGCAAAACTTCTCTGCTGGCTCAGGTTTTAGATGTAAATGCTCTTGAACATTTGCAATATTAAGCATTAATAATGCTTGTCCGTCTATTTCCTGCAAAATATAATATCAACACTAAAATATACAGTCATTGGTTCAAAGGTAAGAAAGCCATATTTTGTATGCATTTTGCTTAATCCAAAACGTAAGCAATTCAACTTATATTCACAAAATTTTATGTTAAAGATGGAGAAACCATAAGACTTCTAAAAGAATCATTTCTCAACAGTGGTGGCAACTAAGACTCATTTGGGGGGGGGGGGAGATTTTTTGGAAGCTCAAGACTTTATTTTAGGAAGAAAATATTCTGAAACTAGAATCTTAAAAATGCAAAAATAAGGTAAAAAGTTCTAGGTTTCTCGCCAAAATTTAAAATATTATTTCAGACTATCTTTAGGTGACTATCCTTCATTCAGCTAAACTCTTAATCAAAAGGAGATATGCTTACAGGTTTCAGCAAAGGGCCTTTACTGACAAGTCTTGGCATATATATATATATATATATATATATATATATATATATATATATATATATATATATATATGGGACTTTTTATAGGGGACACGAAGCGTCCTCGACTTTCCTAGAAGTGCAGTTGAGGAACCTTTTTGTCTTTCTACGACACATATTCTATACTGTACAGCAGTGGTGGCACGTGCCTTAATTTAGTGGGTGGGTCCGCAGTTATGTTTCCACAATAATGTTTACACACATAAAATGAAGAAAACAAGTTAGTAAACTAATGCTGAGGAACATAAAATGATATTTAATTCATTGAAAAAAACTTCAGATAGCCTTTCAAAATTACATCACTTGATTTAATACATAGATTATATACAGGGTTAGCATTAAAGAATATCCCAATTTCAAAGATTTATATTTTTTAACTATTGTACTTAACACTATAAATGATACATAAAAATGAACTGTGAAAGTTTTTTTCACGCACAAATGTTCGATGTGTGTGCCTTTCGTAATGCGACATACATCTATAACATAGATTTTGGAGTATTTCACTGTCAATTTTTCGTAATTCTACACATATGCAATCTTTCTGTTCTTGCATTGTTGTAGGCCAGTGGTTCCCAACCTTTTTCACGTCGGGACCCCTTTTTCACCAACTAAGAAACCTGCGACCCCCTATGTATCCCCCGTGTAAATATATATATATATATATATGTATGTGTGCATGCACAGACGTTGCACATATATTACATTATAACGCAAGGTGTTTAAAATATTGTGTTTCAGCTTAATGTGCCTTTTTTTTAAATTATTATTTCTACAACAAGTGCAGAAAAATAAGAAAAATATAGCCTTGATAATGTTAAACATACATTTCGGCATTTTTAAAACTCTTGCATCTTTGCAGTGGCAAATGCAGGATTTGATTTTCTCCAACTTTCAATAAAGGGAATGAAAGAGGTAAAAAAGTTGGGAGGGGGGCGTTAGGAAGATCCTCAGTTTTTTCTCAAACGTATCTATAGCAAGATAGAGAAAAAGAGTCCTGATTTATTTTTGGAGGGGGGGGGGGGGAGAGGAGGAGGTTGTGATATAGTAATCACATATATTTTCATAGATTCGCGTTTTTATTTCATGTGTTTGGATTTTCTAGTTAATGGCGTCTTTTCAGAGTTTTTGGCGGCCATGTTTTCCCTTCTTCCTGCGATGCATTGTCTCCCGCCTTTTTCGCTCATTGGCCATAGGCGTGGTCTTGATCGGTGATGTCGTTTTCCCGCATTCCCATTCGCTGTGCTAAGTGACGCCGCGTATGAATATCTGCTTTTCACGCGGCCGCGTGGGTTTTTAGCGGGGATGTCTCAAAAATTTTCGTGATTACTCGTGTGCTAGGCGTGATATGTGACGGAGCGTTGTGTGGTGAGGAGCAAGGACGCTTGACCTGTGAAGGGTAGTACGAAATGGCACCGATGGAGATGAAAAATCTGGATGCATCTGCCTGAAAAACGATGTAAATTGTGAAGTAATTACACAGGAGCCATGGAGCCCTGTGTCTTTCAACAAATGACGGTTTAGTTCCAAAATTGATGCAGTATTTAACCAAGAGTTTCTAAAAAAAGTTGAAAAATGTTCGCGTCCACATGGAAGTAGCTCCGATCCTGCACAGATGAAAATCATATTTTTTCACATTGTGACACTTGCATAAGATCGAAGAGGCGAGTGATGTTCCTGTTTATGGTGAGAAAATGATAGTAGAAGCGGTTTGTGCGGTCGACATGAATTTAGTTCTGACTCCCGCTGCGCCATTTTCTCCGTGAGTAATGGAGCTTTCTCAGTCATTGCCGTGGTATAGTAGCCAGCTCCATGTGGTTTTACATCATCTCCCTCGCTGATGTCTCTACTATGAATTCTTTTGCTGCAACAACAAGCCGCGCCTTTTTTAGTCTCCCCATGTGCAATGCACATCCCTCTGCTGTTACAACCTAATTCCCTGCAATAGACTGGACTTAGAACTTAACCTACCTTAATTTTTTTTACATTTTAATCTTTTATATTTCATTCCTTGTTCTGCGAAGTTTTGATTACTCCGCGGGAGCTCCCTAGGATCTTGGTATTCGTCGTGTAAGTGATGATCATCGGAATAAATTTTCACATGTGACGCGAAAAAAATTGTGCTTATTTTGTCTCCACAACATTGGGGTAAGTCAAACTTTTTCTCTTTGAGTTCCACGTAGGCACCAAACATTGAGACGTCCTGGAGTTTTGCGGAAACACTTAAAATACGATCGGCCTAAATTTTTCCTCATTTTGTTTTTTTTTTGTTTAAGTTGGTGGTTTGTTTTCTAATAATTTGAAATATTAACCACTTTTCCACCACAGAGGTGTCATGACTAAGGGCGCCCATATGCAAAATTGTAAGGGGGTCTCAGATATTTTCCCCATGGGTTAAGAGGGTATTTTCCCCATGGAAACAGATTTCAGGACAGATTAGAGTCATTAAAATATTTCATTTTTAATAACTTATTCATTAATGGCTGGAGAATAAATTTTTTTACATTTTTGCAAAGAAAAAAGTACCAAAAGCAAGGAAGTTCTAATTTCAAGGGGGGGGGGGATTTGAGCCCCCCTATATGGGCGCCCTTGATCATGACTAGCTTTATGAGCAAACAAACTAATATAATTGCATTATATGAGCAGAGAAAGAGAATTAATATTATGAATCTATAGTAGGGTGGGCCAAAAAAAGGAAATTTTTGCTATGCAACTTCTAATAGCAAAACAAAAGTTGTGTATTGCCATCTTAAACATGGGAAAAATCATTAAAAAAAATAATATTTATGTCTTCAAATCGTGCATTGGCAGCAAAGTTTGAAAAAAAAAGGCAAAAAATGGTCAATTTTCAAACATTTTTATGAAAATCCAAATGTTCAAAATTTTTGTTCTAATCCCGTTTAAATGCTTCCTTTTAATAGTCTTTTAATATATCTTTGAAAATATGTACATTCCTTTACAGTTTTTAGTTCACACTAAAGCCGCAAAGTTACGTGAAATCAACCCAAAATCGACGTTTTTAGCTTATTTTGTATATTGCAGTACTTCTTTTAGATCCCAGTTGTGTATTTTTTTATAGCAAATGTGCACTATACAGCTCTTTGCTTTAACTGCAATTATACTGTGTTGCATTAACAACCCAGAACCCAACCCAAATAGGTGGTTGCAACTTAGTACTCTACCCTGCAATTCCCAAGATGAATGGACTTATTGACAAGACATTTGTAAAGTAACTTTCATAATAACTATATGGTTTTAAACACGTTTCTACATTTCATCAAGGTGTGAAGTTGGACCTAGACTCAGTTTTGGCACTAATGTTTGAAAAATATAAAGGTTTTCACATATAAATCCATCTCTTCCATCTAATACCTCAAATGAATTTCTACAGATTCACTGAACAGTTCCACAATTCATTCCACTGCCTGTGTGTGATATGGGAATTTTAAGAATACATACTTAAGCAAATGTATAGTTTCTAGAAATGATAAATCCTTGTTTTTCACATCATCATTGAAGCAGAGGAAGTAAACATGTTGACCTGTCAACTAACTGCTGTAGTTCAAAGCTTCAAATCTTAATATTGATGGAAGAAATTCTCTTATTGCTATAGAAGTGTTTCTTGATTAGTAGTCTTTTGCGTTGTATAGATACCCTACTGTTATCCAACTACTTTATATTTCACCTTTAGTGCATTGCCATGACCAATAGCAATTTCTCAAAAATAACAAAGTAAGCATTTCTTTGAATCACCGGATCCACGATGTTTGGAAGATTATCACACATCTGACTTGTAGATTTTGTAACTTTAAATAAGTGTACAGGTGAATGTTTCACAGAAGTTTGCTCTTTTCTTTAATATTTTAATTATATGGAACCATAGCAGCATAATTTTAAAAGATATTATTTATGAGTGCCTTCATTCCACTAGTAGTTTAGTTGAAATATTATACAGCCCAGTTAGCACACGTTAACGAAAGCTAATGACTGAAACGGCTTAGTTTTGTGGGAGAGAGATTAAAGTCGTATTTTCCTTTCTGTATTACATTAACAATATCCATCAAATAATTTTTTTCGCTTTTTAAGTCAGTTTCCAAAACTTCGAGTTCTAAGTTAATAATATTCAATTTTATGAAAACGGTTGATGATTTACCCATACATCAGTAAATCTTCCTCTTTTACACTTGGACGACCAAAAAATATGAGGACTAGACTTTTTTTTCTGTCGGTCCGTCAGACCACGGATTGAGAATCGCTGCTCTACTATTCGAAATGCAAGTTTTCACGCAGAAATTTTGAGAATAAGCATCTCTAGCTCCAAAAACAAATAACTAAAAAAATTATGTATGTGTTGTAAAACAAATGCACGGAATCTCATGAAACTGGCAATCTCCATGCCTTATATATAGTAATACCTGTTGAACAGGAAAAAATTAAGACAAAAAAAAAAAAAAAAGCGGAACAATATAATAAAAGATTTTTCCTGACACATGGGCAGAGGGCAGCCGATTCTCTGCCCTTCTACATGTTATTCTAGTGAGCGACATTGCTAGACTCTTCCTCGCTGACCTCTACTCTTCCCTCCCGGTTGGTATTGGACAACTATGATTTCGTTCGGGCTCGGTGAAATTTGTCCACCCTTGAGTTGCAATAAATTCCTTCAGGTGTTATCACCCGCCATTCTTTACTTCCTGACTTTGTCATTGCGATTGGCTAAGGGCAGAGGTGTGGCAAGGGCAACCTCGAGCGAACCCCCATAGCTCTCAAAAGCTGCAAAGTGCTAAAATTAATGGGATTTAAAAACTTTCTGGTAATGTATAGAGATATGCAAGGGGGGGAGGGGGGAGAAGCTAGATGTTTCAAATCTATTGTTCGCCCTACTTTTTGCTTTTTTGAACTGAAATACAAAACAATATTTTTGTCTATAATGTATTAAATTAGTTGCAATTTTTCTGGAAGGGCCCGGCCCATAGCGTCCAGCCACCCCTACTGCATAGTAAAATAATTTAATCCTACCCACATTTTGGAGTAACAAATTTTGATATGATAAAAATTCTCTAAAATAATTACTTTTGGTAAGATCATCTTATGAAGTTTCACTGTATTTTTTGCTAAAAAATATAAAGCTGAGAAAAAAAATTCTTAATGAAATGTAATTACTTGTTCTCTGAGTAAAGGAGCAACTGGAGCACACTCAGTCTCTTGCAAATATTTAACTACTTCATCAACAGACCAATCCAAAGGATTACTTTTCAAGTGGGAAGTTTTCTTGACAGGCTCAACAGTCTGTAATTAAATATCAGTAAATTAAATGCTTACAAATGATGGGATATTTATTGTTCCCAATTTGATCAGATTGAATATTTAGAAGCTTATACAGAAATAGAACCATACTTTGGCAATTTTGACTTCCCACAACATACAGGAATTGTTATTAGTATTCTTGTAATTAGTCATTGCTTAATTCTGGGCAACAAGTAAAATTCAAATTTAACGGAAAGAAAAATACTGGGTAAATGTAATTTGTACAGTGTTAACTGAGAGAAGGAGGAAAACAACTAAATTAAAAAATTTCTAATCTAGTAAGTAATTAATGCAAATTTCAAAAGCAAGTTCTTGGCTCCCACATGGGAGAGGCCACGGGGGCCCTAGCTATGGAGCCCAGAGTGAGATTAAAACTTAGTAAAAATACATAGATTTCTAAGTTTGGCAAAACTAGAAGAGGGCTTGAGGCAAGATTTGGTAAGGGACCCCCTAATAAACATGGGCTCCATGGGCAAGTTTTTCAGGTGTAGAAATCAAAAACTTAAACATGAATATCATAACATGATAGATAGTTTTATGAACATTTGGAGACTTATCTACAGTGACAACAGTCAAACTTGAATTTGATACGAAAAATATGACGCAATAACAAGATAAAGTGGTTAAATTGTGAGGAATCAAAGTTTTGACGTACAAATATGAACATACATAATGTTATATTACAGAAGCTTTAAGAGATATAGACTTGCCCCAAAGCATTAACTGTTAAAGAAACATTTCAGAAGAAAAAAACATTTGAAAATATGTTTTATGTACATAAAAGAATTCAATTTTTAACATTGGTTGAAAACAAAGAAAAATACAAGAAACAGATATTGTACATAAGCAACTTTTCCAAGAAATTAAAGTTAATACAGCTACTGAAACATTAACTCATGCAAAAAAGGAAAAATAATATGGAAATTCAATCTTAAACATAATTGACCTGGCACATCAAATGCCTTTCTTTTCATTTCGGCGAGACAATTTTTGGGGCCTGTACTAAATGTAGGTTAGTGCAGGCATCTCCGGATCATCCTTTGCATTTTGCAGGACTGGACAGAGAGGACATTTACTCCAGTCCTCTCCTGGTATACGATTTTTTGAAGACTCTTGGGCTCATGAACCTGGTCTAGCCTGCAGCTAGACAGGAAGAATAAGTCATCATCATCATATAATTGACCAAAAAGGCTATGTTTGATTGTAAGCAGAATGAAAAATGCTCGTCTACAGAAACATTTTCAGCACAATTATTTTACTTCTGTTTGTTTGCTTGTTTATACTATCTCAAGTTCCATTTAAATGAAAGCACAAGTCGAAGGTTCAAAAATTTATTGTAATCAGTGTAACCTGTGATAGATGATTTTTTTCCTAGCTTTTTTTTAACTCTAATAAGTTTTTGCAATTTTATTTTTTCTTTTCATTATATAAAATTATTTTCAGTTACAAAATGCATAGGTTATTAAGCAAAGAAATTTTTTGTCCCCTCTTAATAAGTGATATGAAATGCTTTGAGAAGCCTTAACAAACTAGATTTGCGTAAATTATTCATTTGAGCAATCAAGACAGCAACTCATTTAGATGTATTTACAAAAGAAGATAGATCTAACTGATAATTTAAACATATTAGGTACTCAGACAATAAAAAAGTAAAGAAATTGTCTAAAATAATATATTTATTAGCATTTTCAGATTGGGTAACTCTTAAGGAATTTTATGTAGCGCTAGTATGCTTTTTTATAATACTAGTTAATACCCAACTGTTGGCTATAATATATTCGTGTTAAACTAAATCTGTGCTAGTACGGCTATCATTCAGGTGATGTTTACACAAAGGATTCTACCACTTCTCTTGCAGAGGCTAAAATGTAGGGAGTTGTGGGGAAAATAAGAGCTATTATATTAGAGAGAAAAATTTCTTTGGATAGGTCAAATGTAAACAGTTAATATAGTAGTAAAACATGGAAATTTCCTGTTAGAACAGTTGTACTAGTACCATAGATAAAAAATTAATTCATGTACTGTACACAGGAGACAAAGTGCATCAAGCAAATTACCTTTTCCTTTTCTTCATTGGAGTGATCAGATTGAACATCATCAGCATCACTCTTTTTGGAATTCAACTGCAATGCAATAGCTTTCTTTGTACTGCCTATGGGCCTACCCACTTTTCTTGGTGGAAAGGGTCTCATTGGTCTAGTCCGAGGTCTGCCCCGACGTGGAAGAAAGGGGGAAACATGATGCCACAATCCAAAATTAGGCAGTTTTGCGCCCCTTGTGACGATGCTTGAACTTGGAGTGATCTTTAATTTCTTAGTAGGAATGCTGTCTAATTTTTCTTTGGAATCCTCACTTTTGCTCGGTTCCGGTTTTGCAGATTCATCGGTTTCACTCGAATCCACAGATTTGGGTTTCTTTTCAGGTTGAGATTCCCCAGACAACATATTTAAATGAGTCCAGTGTTTCCGCTTCTTTTTTCTGCCAGGACCTCTCTTTACCACCTCCCCGTTGCTCAGAGAGCTTACTGAAGATGATAGAGGTGGCCTACCAGGTTTTTTATGTTTCTTAACAAAGTTATAACCTATGAATTTAAACCAAGTTTTAATTTAAACATTAAACAGAAAAAATAAGAGATCAGTTTTGTTAATTTTTATCTATGCACATGTCAGAAAACATTTGTGATAAGAGAAATAAATACAAATTTTTTTCAAAGCTTTAGGGATTCTTAGTTATCTGTTTATATTATTAAAAATATGTGCATGTGCCAATCTTTAAAGCTATGTCTACCCAGGGCTTGATTACCAAACATGCCAACTAGGTCATGGTCTAAGCCCCCCCAAATGACTTAATCGTTTAGGTTCCAATATTTTATATGAGAAAAAGAAATAAAATTGAGGTTTTTTTGATTTATTTCACTTTTCTTCATCTTACTAAAAGTGTAGGGTGTTGTCCGCGCCCCGACAAATATTTTGAGCAAGTGTTTGAGCACCACCGACCACCATAGCTCTGAAGTCACCACTGCTGATTCATCACAATTTTTTGTGTTTATAAGGTAAGAGGCAGCAGGCCCAAAAAACGTGTCTGCCCTAGGCCCCTCAGCTTCTTAATCAGGCCTTGTGTCCACCTAATTGCCAACCTGTCCAGTGTCCAAGCGGTATCGCTGGATTCAGTATGGTGTGAGAGTAGAATAGGGGTACCTTAGCAGTTGGAGACTTGTTTACTTTTTACCATGTGGAGAAAGTAGAAAAACATCACTTATGTCACTTTCATATTTGCTTCTCATGCTTTAACTAGAATGGAACTCGATAGAAAATTTCCAACTTGGTATATTTATAGGATGCATTAATTTAGATTAATGGAGCTTTAATGTTATTTAAATGAAGTAAACTAAAGTCCCAAAAATCCCATTACAGTTTTTAAATTTTGATAATTTATTTTTGACTTTTACTTCTATATTTCTCATTCAGTGAACTTCTTTTTTTAACACAGAACTATAGTTGGGGAAAATTGAACCTGGCAGCTTTGCAGTGTTGTGATTAGGATCTGTGTAGCCTCCACAATGCTGCTAGGTTAGGTTTGCCCCAACTACAATGTTCCGCACAACTAAAAAGGTTGGGAACTGCTGACTTAGGGCATCATTTGATTGCATTCTTTGGGGCTGAAAGATATTCCTGTCAAAAGCTTTCTGAAATTTGCTTTGCATCATCAATACATTCCTTTTCATAAAAATCACTGTTTAGAAGTTATTACAATAGACCCCAAGTTGTAGAGTTGGATCTATCTTGAACCAACCTTTGTTCAAGTTAAAAGTCATAAAAATATATAAAGCGAACACATTTAATAAAACAATTAAAAGCTTTAATTTATAGATTTTTTTCTTCTATCAATTTTATAGAATTTATTTTTTTTTTTTTGCATACGAGGAACATTTTCTTTAAATAAACCTTTACAAGTTTTCAAGGTTTTTCATGATCTAGCAAAGTAATGCCACATATAAAATCAGCGGCATAGCGAGAAATTTTTCATGGAGGGTTAGAGATGTAAAATTTCCGGAAATTTTGAAGTGGTGGGAAAAAAAAACGTTTTTTTTTTTCGGGAAGATTTGGAAAAAAGTGGAAATTTTGATTTTTTTATGAATAAAATTAGGGTTTCTTAATAGCTCTGTGTTTCTTGGAACATATAAAGAGTTATGCATTAAAAAATATATGCTATCCACACATCTTCTTCTTCTGCTTGACAGAAATACACATAAAGGTAGGATTAATTAGAAAAAAAAAAACCTTTTTGTTTTATAACTGAGAGCTTTCATGGTTCAACACCAGAAATAAATCCAGTCGTCATTCAACCATTAATATTGGTTAATGTGTATCATAAAAATAAATTAATCATAAAAATTACATTTTATATTTTAGATTGCCTTTGAAACTTGAACTATTAATTGAAATGTTCGACTTTCAAACATATTTTTTTTTTAAGAAAAAAAATACAATGTTACTGTCTGAAAATAAAAGCTATTGAGTTTTGAGTTTTTCCAACCCAGTCTAAGCCCAAATCAAAACTAAATTGGTTTTTCTTAAGCTGAACCAAAACATCAACTGGAGTTTCAGTTTATTCATATGGCCGTGCTAAGCACAGTAGTAAAAGTAGTCATACCAGCACTTTTCAACGAAACAGAGTTATTAGAACCAAGTTGTTCTCTGTTTCGTATTTTACATAATAAATATAATGTTTTAGAGTCATTTGATCAAGAACTTAAAAAAAGAAAAAAAAAGAAATCTGAATCAAATATATGGAAGAGCCAAACTTTAAAACACAATATCTCAGCTTGGGCCCAACTTCAAATTCCACTTTTTTTGCTTAGCATGGCAGTATACAGGGTGCAGCAAAAAAAATATCGGATGAAAATTGTATCATCGATTGGAAGAAAGGTAATTTCATTTCAATAAGTGCCTAATTTACTTCTGTCTCTCACTTTATTAGAAAATAGTTTACAATATATTTCCTAGTTTATGTATTGTTTTTTGGTTTTCTTACAATTTTAAATAAAATACTTGCTATTTTAAGTTGTTTAACCAAGTAGAAGGACAGTTCGTTTGCTTGTTGTGCGCCGACAAACAGTATTTGAAACGGTATGTCGTTTCGAGTGGCTTGGAAATGATCGTCGATGTCCCGAAAGTTGACAAAATGAACAATGAACATTTGAGTTAATCGTTAGGTCATCCAAAAGTGAGTACAATGACATCCTTGGGTTTCCATGAGAGCAGTCATTTGTAAGATGGGAATTTGTGACCGATAAGTGCGACTAAGGGAAAAAACAGCTCAAACAGAAGTTTTATGACTTCCAAAAAGTTCAGGCATTTGTATGACTCCAAAGATCCCAAAAACGTTTGAGACGGGCCGCAAGGCCACGCCGAAAGAGATAGTATTCAACCAGCTCATATCCCCCAGAACAATAAGAATTGGTCTGTAGCCAAGCACCTTAAAAAATCACCAAAATCCGAAGTCAGGCTTAGTCTGTGATGGAATCAGCACAAGCGAAAAAAAAAAATCTCTAGTTTTTTGTGGATGAGGGCCGTAAAATGAATCAAAAAGTGAACCAGAAGGACATTTTAGAAGTTATTGTACTTTTGTGGGCCTAAGAGCACTTCAGCAATGTAAACTGGACATTTTCATTGAACTCCACACCTATTGATATGGGCAAAAAGAAAAGAGTGGTGCATGGAGCATTTTTTTTTTGACATATTATCTTTTGACTTGATGCTCTACTCGCTAGACCTCAATCCCATTTATTACACTGTATGACATATTTAGGAGTCTAAAGTCTACCCTAAACTACACGTAAGTTTGAACTCTTTAAACGAATTGCTTTATAGGGAATAGGATTGATTAAAGAACTTGTGCCCCTTGAATGAAAAGTTCAATAAGCAGTTGCATCTCTGTATTACTGCAAAAGGCTGCTGGTTTGAAACCTATTAAATTTATTGATTGCTAAAGGTCTACTCATGTTATTATTTTTTTGTGTTTTGTTAATTTATTCATTTTGAATCAAGTTTCATGGAAAATTGCTTGCCCGGGTTTTTTTTTTTTTTTTTTTTGCCGCACCCTGTACATTTGATTCGCACGGTCAGCAGAAACATAGTTTTGTGGTTGATGTTATGCGTGTTTGTTTCATGAAGAAGGAAAATAAATTCTCCACTAAGGTTATTGGTTTAAGCTTTTTTGCATAAAGTATTATTAAACGTTTTTTGATATATATGCAAATTATATTATCATACGAAAACTTGCATTAGGTTAGACAGTATTTTAACATAAAACGAGGGAGGGGGGGAATTGCATCAGAATTTAAGTGGGAAATTTTCTAATCACTTTTTGCTGAAAATTTCAATTAAAACCCTGAAAAGTTGAAAAAATTCATTTTTTTTAAAAAAATTTCCGAAGTGAAAATTTACTTCCTCGGAAAAAAACGTTTTTTTTCCCGTTTTTGGAAATTTTTCGTTTTTTTTTTCCGACTGTTTTCATCTCTATGGAGGGTACATGAAATTTTTCGAAATTAAAGGCTGAAAAGCTAATTAAAGGCCCGTTCATACATATAGTTTTTAGCTTTGGGAGGGAGGGGTATGACCACCCATCCCACCCCTTGACTACGCCATTGTATAAAACTGCATATCCCAGTTCATTTAAAGTACTAAGAATCATTATAAGCTTATCAACAAATAAAAGAGGTAAAAAAAGAACAACACATACCAAATTTTGTTTTTGTCTGAGTATGACATTTACTTGGACAAACTTCTCCGACATGAACAGGCCCAAATAAATGTGGACAACATTCCAGTTTAAGACAAATATTTTTACAGAATTCCTCGACTTGTTCACTATTTCTCACTACTTCTATGGTAGCTCTGTATGACTTGCCTTTATATCTAAAGTAAACATAAGTAATATATATAAATATAAATTACTTTAGTTTTCACCATACTTTAACAGGATATTGAATTTAAAAGGAGCAATTTATCAAGTTAAACAAAAATTACATAATATAAAATTCGAATTAAAAGTTTTGAAATAGTTTTGGAATTCCAAAAAGTAGACTTTTTGCACAAGTTTGAAACATGAATGAAATATTTTAAAAGATTTTAGGTGATCATTATTTATTAACAATATAAATGCAAAAAAAAAAAAATCTTACTTTGCTTTAATCACCTGTTGATGCATTCCGGAAGATGGTTTCCCATGAACTTGCAATATTTGCAAAACACGACTAGATTTGTATGCAATATTTACAACACGACTGATTACATCAAACATGACTAAATTAACAGGCCCCGGTCCAATAGCTTGTGGTAATTCCGCCAATCTACTTTTACTGAGCAAAGGTCCAGTGAAGCAACGGTGATTGAAATATATTTTAGGACACCAGGATTTACACTGTTGCTCTAAAATGAAAATGTGAAACAGCTAAATATAAGGAATAATATCTAGGTATATTAAACATAATGCAGATAAGCATGAGAATTATGAGTAACATGGCATAAATAATTATGCAATGAACATTTAAATAATACTAATATGAATAGGTAAAAATTAGCAATGAAATGCATGCATATATTTTGTAGTTGTTGAGAGCACCACACTTTGCTACTTAAGTAAAGAAATCTATATAAGAAAAGAAATAAAATAAAAGTAAAGAAAGAGATACTTCTGTTGAGTGCAAAGCAATGCAGAGACAAGACATTAGGACATAGAATTTGCAATTACAGGGTGTCAGGTACTCAACACACTAAAAGTTCCACCATAAGCATTTGGAGTACAAGGATCGTTAAGTCTGAAAGTAGGATTCATTTAGGGGGATCAGGAGAAATAAATTGATTATTTTTTGATGTAATATGCATTCAGTTCCACTTGCCTGGAAAAATTTGAAATTAAGAGGCGTTTGAAAGTCTTGTGATTGGCTTCTTAGCTGTTACTATGGTTTCAGAAGACTGGAAAAAATTTCACTCCCCATCCGGTTCATATTCAAATTGTGCAGCAAGAAATGACTTCTGGCCCCATCCCCCAATGTTTTCCAGTTATCCATATTTTATCATGTGCGTTAGGGGTAGTGATATTTGCGTACTAGGAGCAATTTTATCAAATGCAGCTTGACGATTTTGTGTTTTCCAGGGAGGAGGTTCTGTTTCATTTGAAAAAAATTAAAGCAACTAAAGCTCTGGGACCAGATAATATTAATCAAAAAATTTTAGTTGAATGTGCAGAGGAATTAGTGGATGTTATTTTGAATATTTTCAATGCTTCTCACAACTCAGGGTCAGTGCCAGAGGAATGGAAACTGGCTAACATAACGCCGCTCTTCAAGAAAGAGTCTAAAGTAATGCTGGGAATAATAGACCTGTAAGTCTGACTTCAGTGGTTTGTAAGATTTTTGAAGCTTTGATCAAAATTAAGATTGTGAATTTCTTAGAGACTAATAGTCTGTTGACTAGTTTGCAGAATGGGTTCAAGGTAAATCGTGTGTTGATTGCATTTTTACCAAAAGGTTACCTTGGCTTTAGATAACAAAAGTGTGTGGATGTTGTTTATATTGATTTTCAAAAAGCTTTTGATAAGGTGATGCATATTGTTCTTCTCAGCAAACTAGCTGATATGGGAATAGGAGGAAAAACTTTACTTTGGGTTAGAAGTTGGCTGACTGGAAGGAAACAAAGAGTTGTTGTGAGGGGAATCATTCTAAATGGAGTGATGTTTTAAGTGAGGTTCCTCAGGGTTCAGTTTTAGGGCCTTTCTTGCTTATCATTTTTATGAATGACATCAATGAAAATATTTCTGGAAGCATGAATTGTTTTGCTGATAATGTAAAAGTTATGAGGATTGTAAAAAATGAAGAACAAGTAAAACAGCTTCAAGAGGATTTAGATCATATTACTAAGTGGGCGGATATGTGGGGTATGGCAGTTAATGTAGGGAAATGTAAAGTGCTACACTTAGGTCATGGGAATAAGCATAGGAGTTATCATTTACAGGGTTCAGTCATTAGTCAGGCAGAAAATGTTATTGATATGGGTATCTTAATAAATCAAGACTTCAAAGTTTAGTCAACAGTGTAGCATTGCATGTAACAAAGCCAACAGAGTGCTTGGGTTTATTTGCTTCATTTTCAGCAGAAACCAAAAAAGCGATAAGGCTTGTACAATAAGGCTAAATTACAAAAAATGACAGAAATATGGAAAAAAAGAAAAGAAAAAAAATTGCAGATACTGCCTTTTAAATTTCCATGGCAGTATGATTCTCAAACTTTTTTTCGAAAAAAAAAGGAGGGAGATAAAAGAAAGTGAATAATACCTGAGTGAGTAGGAACTTGGACATCAGTAACTTTTAGCCTAAAAGAGAAACAAAATACTTTTATGGACTTAAAGAGTTAACCTTGAAATATTAAATAACATATACAATCTAGTGATGGGCAAAACAATTCTTTTTAGTGATTGACTCGCTCACTCAAAAGAATTGATTCTTTTTAGCAGTTCAGCGACTCACTTCCAAAAAGGGGGGGGGGTAATTATAAGAATATAAATAAAACGTATTCTTAAGCATCAATGGATCCTTGTGCCAAATTTGCAAAGATCTGAAATAAACTGGATTTGTATAAAGAAAATCTTCAAGGGGTTAAACTCCCAAAAAAAGAGAAACCCCCTCTGTGAATTCCTGAGCATCAAAGGGCCTCAATGCCAAATGAGGTAAAAATCCGACATAAGCAGTGGATTTGCATGAAGAAAATCCCAAGGTGTGGAGACCCCCTAAGGAGCAAAATTCCCCTTTCATAAATTTTTGAACATCAAAGGACCTCTGTGTAAAATTTGCCAAAGATCTGGCGTAAGCAGTAGATTTGTATAAAGGAAAGTCATCCTCCCCCCGCCCCCCAAATTAATGAAAACATTCCTATCTAAATTCTAGAGCATCAAAAAACCCCTGTGCCAAGTTTGGTAAAGATCTGACATAAACTGTCAATTTAAATAGCAAAAACAAAATGGGGCATGACTCCCATAAGGGGGAGAGGACTAGAAAACCTACCTTCATGAATTCATTCTTCAAAAGACCTTTAAGCCAAGTTGACAGAGATCCGACGTAAACAGTATTTGTTTCAGGAAAATCCCCATGAAGATGGGATTAAGCTCCCCATGAGGGTGAAGATTCCCTTACATGAATCAATGTGCATCAAAGGATCTCTGTACCAAATACGGAAAGATTCGACGTAAGTCATGGATTTTTTTTATTTAAGAGTGTCCCTAGGGATTGGGCCCCCTAGTGGGACAAAACACCCCTTATGTGAATTATAGAGCATCAAAGGATCTCTGTGTCAAATTTGGCAAAGATATGACATAAGAAGTGGCTTTGAGTAAGGGAAACCCTCGTGCGAGGGGGAAGGGGGGTCAACCCCCTAAATCGGCATAAACATCTCATGTGAACTCTAGAGTATCAAATGACCCCTGCGCCAAATCACCAAATGAGTGAATTGGCTAACTTGGTGATTGATTAAGTATGTAATTCAGTAAAAGACATGATTCACAAAAAAAAATCAACCCTCAAAAAAATTGACCCTCAAAAAGAATCATCTCCCAAAAAGAATCTGGAAGAATCCTTACTTTGGGAACAGACCTGCAACAAATCCTCAAATGCAAATCTTTTGGCGAATCGCCAAGTAAGTGAATTGGATAACTCACTACCCAATTGATTCGCCAAAGGACTGGCTGTTCATTTTTTGCAAACTGTGATTGATTAACTCAGTTGAAAGATTCGATTCTTTTACGCAATTCGTGAACTGAGCGCCCATCTCTAATACAATCCAGTTTAAAAATGCCACATTTAACAAAAAAAAAAAGACAGAAAAAAAGAAAAACAAAATTTGTTTTTGTTTAAAAGGCATAAAATTTAAAGCTACATAAAACTTGAGTAAATCACAAAACACCTTATAAATTATTTTAAACTACTTAAAATATGACACAATATCCAAAAACAATCAGAAATATGATTATTCATGTAGGAGATTTATGTTCAAAAATAAATAATGGTATTAGCACCATTTATAATATCTTTATACTGGAACAGCTAGGTAAAAAAATCGCAAATTTTACTCATTTGACCTTAAAATCAAAGTGCTAGAACTATTGTTCATAAACTCATCCCACGAAAGTACAAATCTAGACATCTGTTGTTATTAATGTCCAATTGTGATTGAGAGCAATTAAAAAATCAATCACGAAAACACCATAAAATATTTACATTTAAAAAATGTTTTACTGTGACAATTTAATTTTTCAAAAACCAGAAAAAAAGAATGCTGGCAATGAATGATATATATAATAAGAGTTACTTCTCTGGGTTATACTTTTGATTCATAATTTCTCATACATTATTTTTATCAGCAGTTTGGGTACACTGTATATGAACTTATTGACAAATATTTTAAGAAGAAAAGCAACAAATCAAGCATTTAAATAAGATTTTGGTGATCACAACAAGTTAGAAGAATACTTACTTCATATTAGTTTCCTCTGCCCTATTCACAGCAATATCTTCCACAATTTTTGATTTATTAATCGAAGGAGTGAGTAAAGGATAACCATTAGTGTCACACCAACCAACAGGATAGATGTCAAGTGAGTTTAAGCTGGTGATGAAACTAGAACTGTTACTATCATCACTGTCAAAGTGCAACCACATGAGCGGAGCAACAATTTTTGTAATAGTTGCAACTTTTATCTGAAATAATAAGGCACTGTTCATTGAAATTTTAAATAAAAAAGAAAGCAAAATGTTTTTATGTCAAAAATCAGTTTAAAAGAAAGCAATAAAGCTGGATAATACAATTTGTTTTCAAAGAGATATATTATAAAATTCGGCAGAAATAAGAAAGTTTCGAGTTTTAGAAAAGTGGTCCCCAGCCTTTTCATGTCACGACCCCTTTTTGGCCAACTAAACGACCTGCCAATATATATGTATATAATAATTATAAAACAAGTGAAGAATATTGAAAAGACCAAACCAAACCAAACCCACAGATGCGCATTACAGCAAAACTAATAAGTCAAGAAAATCTAAAATATACAGGCAAAATAACAGGTTTTAAAACCTTTTTTAGGAATAACAAGGAGAAAAAGGAAAAACAAAAGCAGCAATTAGTAGAAAAAAGTGGAAAGGTTGAATGCAGAACTCATCAGTCATGGAGGATTCAATAAATATGGTCAAATAACTAAAAAATTAAACTGAAAACTAAAAAGAGAGTATTTAAAGCTCCAGTATATGCATTACAGAATAACATTGGGCAAAATCACCACATGCTTAACTATACTGCCGTGTGCAGGTAAAGGGCAGTAACTGAAAATTTTTCATTTTTCACTTTTTTGCATTTTTGTCATCTATTGTACTTTATCTTTATTGTACAAGCTCGCTTATTTGGTTTCCGCAGAAAAAAGACCCGAAAAAGACATCTAATTCCAAGATGTCCCAATGGTTAGTACTGAATCCGACACATATTTCTTCAAATATCTCGTAAACTCATTTCTGCAGATACTGCCGTTTACCTGCACACGGCAGTATACACGATAGTAGTTTTTCAAGTAATTACTTTTCTCAGTCGAATTCTGATCCATATTTCCATGACAATATAACCTAAACTCTGATTCTGTTAGAATTCTGAAACAGTTTAGTTGCTCCATTAAAACCAGAAAAGAAAACATTTATTTTAATATAAAAAATTGCTGGATCATATACATTAGTTCTAAATGTTTTTTTTTGGGGGGGAGGGGGGCGGGGGTGCATGTCATAATTACCATAGTACAGTGATCTCTCGCTCATACGCAACCTCTGTTATACGCGTTTTTCACTTATGCGCGTTTTTCTCAGGGCCGCGGCCAGCGATATAGGAAAACAATGTTAACTCTTGTTCATTTATATGCAAAACCTAAAATGCACTTTTCACTTATGCGCAATAATTTTTTTCAATTTTAGTTAAATCGTTTAATTCACGCTTTGCTTATCGGAGGATTTGTACCCTTCTTGTTCTTTCTCTTGAAATACATTCACACGACGTTATTCCATTGTTCAGATTCTTCAAAGAACGTGTGTGTGTGTGTGTGTGTTTTTTTTTTTTTTTTTGCACAAGTGTGCAATAGGGGCTGGAATTAGTCTTGTGATTGACTTCGAGAGGGGAGAACAGGTTACATACAAAAAGGTTGATGTCACTAAAAATCGTGCTCAAGCGGTACGCGTTGACATAGCCTATCGAAAATCTTTTGCATCCTCGTAGACTATAGCACTGATCATACGACATTTTTTTAAGTTTTCGGGAATTCGCTTACGTACTGTACAGTGCATAAAAAATGACAAAACGTACAACTTCAAATTTGGCTTTTTTATTAAATCACAATGTATAAATGGAAGTTATGTGCGAATTTATTCATTAGTACTAGTAGTATACTATTAGTATTACTATAACTGATGTTAACTTATTGCATTTATTAAATTTATTCTAGTTTTTGCGTTTTTCACTTATACGCGAATTTCACTTGTGCGCGAAAATTTCGTTGTCCCGTTTGGTCGCATATAAGTGAGAGATCACTGTACTTCATAAAAATTCATGAATGAAACATCATTTAAATGTTTTTTTACAGTATCAGAGAAAAATAACCAAGCAAATCACATTTTGGCTTTTATTCAAAAATTTGCCATAAAAATGGATTTTTAATTCCCTGCTGTTGATATCAAATAACAAATCAAAGTGATTTTCTAGGCTCCCACATGAATCTGATCTCAGCAATGAGAAACCCTATACAGAAGAAGGAATCATTGTCTAATAAGTTTATTCTTATGGTAAGCAAAGCACCTGTGATACTGAAATAAAAAGGAGAACCAAGTGTTAAGACAATATGAAGGATGGAACAGAAAAAAAAAGGTAAAATATAGCTAGAAAGAACTCTGGATGCTCATGAGTAAGAAGTAGACCCCAATCAAGAGAGAAAAACCAGGTGGGAAAGGATCTTAAGGAAACTTGAAAATGTAGGCAACAGATAGAAGAGAAAAGTTTAAAATCTTAAAAGAGAAAGGGTTCTCTTTAAGACAGCTATTGATGACGATAATAATTACAAAAAGAAAAGTTCCTGATGTTGAAACTCACAAGGCTAACTAAAGAGCCTAAAACTTAAGACTAAAAGGATTTTGAAACAAAATTTAGGTCATTGAAAAGGAAAGAAACAAAGTTTTCCTTCTAAACTAAGGAATAAAAGGCAAATTATAACAAACAGATTTTTTTTTTCTTTTGAAAGGGAATTTCATTCACAAAATGCAAACCAGCATAACTTTCAAAACCTTTTTTAACCAAAATTGTGACCAAGAAGTTTTTTATAAATATTGAGCAATACAAATATTTTTTTATGAAAATGTATAATAATACTTAAATTTTAACAAAAACAATCAATACAGCAAAAGAGAAAATTTAAGTGAATAGCAATTTTAAACCACATTTCCCTCTTAAAATTGTTTCTAACATATTTATTTTTGATATTTCTAAAAGCTCTGAGCTAATATACTATTCAGGAATTAGTAAATAATCCATACATGTAAAATTTTATTTTTATTGTTTAAAATAACTGGTGCTTTAATTCACTTCATTTTCAAGAAGACATATTAAGCAATTTTTAATTACCCATCAATTCTGTAAATATAAGTAAAAAAAAAGCCTAAACTCACATAATTAATGGTTAATGAAAATTTGAAAACGAACAAACTTACATTTTCAGGATGAAGAGGATCAGCAGCTTCTAACTTCATACTTGTTTCAAACTCATCATTTTCAAAGCTCTAATGAAATACATGAATACCAATCAAATTAAACTAAAAAATAACATTTAAGTTCACTACTTTAACTCTAACTTAAGAAAAAAGAATACTTCTGAAAATAATTCTTCAGGCGCAGCAAAAGCTTTGAAACGCTTAAGATAATCATTCCATGAGAAAGCATCAGTGTAACCTGTAAAAGAAGAAAGCCTTTGAAAATGAAAGATAGCGCAGACAAGAGAAAAAAAAGAGCATTTTATCACAAACGGTGGCGCAGCTAGAAAAATGTTCTGGGGGAGGGGGGAGGGGTTCAAAATAAAAATATATTGTTCTTGTTCTTGATCATTTGTAATGCAAAAACATTAGTCAATATGTTTAATTAAATAGTTTCTGTGCCTTAGTAATTAATCATGTGTATCCCCTAGGTTTCCTTGAAAAGGATTTATGCAGCGCTGAGTAACCATAACTCCTTTTGCCCTTTAGTAAGACTATTTTAGTCTTCTTATACCAGTACAAGAGCTCATCACAAAATATTACTTGTTATGTTTAAGAATTGGGAAGTAATTTGTAACTGCTCCATGATATAAAAGCAATAAAGTGTTTTCTTAAAACCTATTCCACTCAGGAAAAATTTAAGCACTGGTTTTCTCTCGTTGATTTGTAGGGGGGGGGATAATACCTAGGAGTTCTGGGAGGGGTTTCAACACCAAAACCACTCCCCTAGGGTGTGATCCAGTTTTAGGGCTAAAATGGGAGGTCCGGGGCAAGTTTTTCAACATACAAGTTCAAAAAATAGTTTTAGGCTATATTTGGTTGCTGGGGGGGAGGGGGTCATGACCCTGCTTTGGATCTCACAGAGAATTTATTTCCTTGTTCTTTCCATAAAATGAATAATCATGTATACTTTTTATCCTCATTTCAAAATTTTTTTTTAAAAACCTTTGTTACTTTGAAATGTTTGCATAAGGGTAAGTTAGAATTGACATTTATTCATTTGAAAACATGGCAGTAGAACCAGTTTGAGAAACATCTGCATGTACATGAAATACACCGCCAACTCAGTCATTCCAGCCAAGGGCAGCAGTTTCGTGCTTATTAGCACTCATCAGCCCGGCATGGGAAGTGACTGAGCTGGAGGTAGATAACCTCTTAAGGAAGCCAAGAGCAGGAGCTTAAGGAGAATCTCCATGTAGTTTGTCTTTCCTCTTTCCATGTAAGTATTGAATGAGGCAATGGGCAAGAAAAGCAGAGAGGCGTGCCAGGTTTCAACAGAAGGTATATTCTTTGCACTTTTCTTCTGTTTTGGAACAAATGCACACTTTGACAGCAGGGGGTCTGCTTTCGAAGCAGAAACATTTAATTTTACTTTTCCTGATTTTTTCATTATTTACTTTACTTATTTAAGCCTTTGTGCATATTTAAGTCATTGTTTTTCCAATTATTCTAATATTTTTTACATTTTTCATTAAACAATTTATGTATACAAACTGAATTTTGGTGAGAATAACTTGTTGAGTTTTCCAAAAACCTGATGATTAAAAAACATATCTCAAGTATTTTTCCCTTCACAGGACATAAGAGATTTTGAGTGATTGCTCAATACCAAGTCCAAAAATGGTCAATCCAAACGAATGTTATTATTACTGCTTTTTTAATATCTTTTTACAAATTTTAATTAAAAATAAATGCCAGTTTAAGTTTTGTTTTCAATGTCAAGTTTACCATCAATATAGTTATAAACAACATATCATTTTGCTGCAATGAAAAATGACACGACCAGTGGCATAGGTGATCCCTGGGTCTGAACTCTTCCTTGTTGAACTTCTCTTTGTCGAACTCAAAATTTAATTCCTACAATGAAAATTAAAATTATTTTTCTTTTTTAAAAGATTGTTTTGTTACTTAATCAACTTAAAGGAGCTACGGCAGTCTAGTGCAGACATGGGGAACCTTTTTGCCTCTGGAGGTAATTTCAACGTTGTTTTCTTAAAATGGTGGACACCCTCCATGATGGAGTTTCTCACATTGCCACTGCACATGACAGAGAAGATAGTCACATTGGTCTTACCATGAGGAACCTTTAAGCAAAGTTCATGTTTTTCTGCCCATCCAACAGGAAATATGAGTTGACTATTTGAATTGCAACAAAGCAAAGCTGTTTTATCTCTTTTTGAACCACAATCATCTATAGACACTAAAAAGTAATAATCACTCAAAACAGTAGAAATAGTAGCAGGACACAAATTCGTGTAAGTAATTGGGTCAACAGCTTCAAGCTTCATTCCCTCTTTGAAGTAATGCTTTTCTAATGGAATCTTGGGCTGAAAAATATGAAATATATATATGTAATAATAAGAAATTACAAAAGTTATTCAAATGAACTTCTTATGTTTTAAATAATAGAAAAGTTTTAGTACAATGAGGCACCACACACATATATGTTTCTCATTCTCATTTATATACTTCTATCATTTATACTTTTTTTTAATGGTCACGGCAGACTCCAATAGATATATCAATATTGGCGATGTGGAATCCCCAGAAATTCAAGTGCAAATTAAAGCTATATTATAAGCATACTTAATTTTATTTTTAATCTTAATTACATCCTTGAATTTAACTTAAATAATTATAAATAACATAGGGAGTTTTCTACTCATATGCAAGGAGCCACACTCTCAAGATTTTTAAAATATTTTTTATTGCGCTTGTTGGGAGATAATAAAAAAGTGCGATAGTATATCCAGAAATGCAATATAACCGAGGTCATTAAAAACAGCTATCCCTCTAACCTTCAAGTAGCTAATTATGTGCATCTAAAATTAATCTAGCGTAGTTTTATACTAAGTTGAATTTCTGAGGAAAATTAATAAAAGAATATTGTATCAGCAAATGCTTAGAGACAACAAATAAAACATCTAAAATATATCAATAGGTTTTTGGTCAAATAAGAATTTAAATACTCCAGTCTAGCTGGGCGCAGAGCCTGTTGCTGGTCGTCACTTTTGTATTTGTATTTGTTTAATTAATTTTTGAAATGTAGCAAACTCAAAATGGGATATATTTCTGTTTCACTATTGGCTGAAAAGGGAAGAAAGTAATATTCCTAGGAAGTACAATGATTTTACTACTTAAGAGATCTTATTTAAAGCTAAGTTTTATTTTATTTATTTTTTCAGGAGACAGACAAAGAAAAGTTCGATGTATCTGAATGTGCGATACAACGAGGCGCGATATAACAAGGAATTACTATACTTAAAAAATAATCTACTTTACCCGGAGAACATGAGATGGAAAAGGAAAACTTTTTGCATCTTTGAGAGATTGTTCTAGCACCGATCTTAACTCTTCTTCAGTATGGTTATTTTTCAAACCTGAAAAATCAAAGCTTCCATTTAAAAAGAAACTTAAATATACAAAGCTAAGCAGAAACCATCATATCTGAAATATAACTTTAGTGTAAGGTTTTTTTGAAAATGTATTTCCACAATAATAATCTACAGCCAGGGTTACTTAAAAACTTTTGGCAGATTCTTTCTTACTTTTTTCCTCTTGTTCATTTTTAAATGTTTCTGCAATTATGCAATTGAGGAAGTATTAGTTTAGCATTAAAAAGGTATAAAAATTACACCACAAAGAAACTCAATCAGGTTTTTTTATGCATGCTATGAAAGTTAATAATTTTATAACGTATCATTTAAAATTAGAACTTTAGTGGAATGCTAACAGATCTGTTATTTTTTTAGTGACATAAACATACCCTAAAATTTTTTAGATAACTTTCAAAAAGCAGCTTTTTACAATTGCATGCATGGAAAGAGAAAATTTTGGGACAAAATCAAATCATGCATTTTCAATACTGCCATGGTGTAAATAATAGATAAGGAATTTATACAAGTATAATACTTCTAAGCACATTCAAAGAGAGGGGGGAGCAGTGGCGCCGACTCCATGGGGCCTGAGGGGGCCTGAGCCCCCTCAAAAATATTTTTGAGGGGGCAGAGCCCCTGCAATAAATCAAAAGTTATTAGTCATATTATGCTTTCTAAACTCATAAATTTATCTTTTATTTTCCTTGTTTGAAGATAGTTTACCTTGTAAAATACATTCAGTAATGAGTTAAAACAAATAATTATTATGGTAGTAAGCAGATAAACTGAAAACGAGTGGTGTGAATAATGATGGTGTTACGGTGCTGCAAGCACACTAAGAATTTGTCCCAGTGCGTGAACTTACGATCAAGTCTTGCTAGTGGGCAGCGCTGCGGCGCGCTCTTCTAAGTGTTGCTGATCTGGAAAAATATATGAGGGTTTGATTTATATATTAAATGGGAGGCGTGATAGTTTTGAATGCTTTTGGGAATTGTGTTTGAAAGGAAACATTCACAAAATGATGATCCTTCGCTTCCTCGGAATCGACGTATACCAAAGAAGTATAAAAACAACAAAGCCAGCTCACTGCACACTTAAAATCCCAAAGTATTACAAGGCAATATATTGAGGTTTGTGAAATGGTACAATCTTGCATTATTGGGCGGTTTACATCAACTGGACTTACATAGGTCATTGCAGTTGAACAAGAATGTTTGCTTTTATTAAACAAAAGTGAAACAAATTTTGAAAATTCAGGTGAGTTTTTCAAAAATGACCTACACATTGAGAAACTGCGCTTACACTTGAATATGTCAGCCGATATCACTTATAAAAAAAACAACTGGTCTTAAAAAACATGCGTTAATTAAATTACCTTTTTACAAAATTACTGTGCGTGTTTGTATTTATTATTTCATTTTTTCACAGCCAAAAAATATGTGTCATTCTTGTCGAGTTTTCGGAGTTCTGACTTTAAAATGCTTAAAAAAAACTTTGAAGCTCACTATTTTTGATCTCAAATTTAGAAAATTTCCCGCGGCAATACCCCCCCCCCCCCTTACAATATTTTTTTTAAGTCGACATCTCTAGGAGTGCCCTTCCATGCAAGTCAAGTGCCCTACCTTTTCAATGCTTCGCTTTCGCTACGGCACTGCACGGCTCCCTGTAGAAAAGAACAAAAAAACGTCTCTTTCTAAGACACGTGACATGATCTAGTTGAACTAGAAAATTTGAATACCATTTTTTAGATTGTTTTACATTAAAAACGCCATGTCACATTTGTTTGTTTAAATTAAACACCAGAAAATGTAAATTGGCATTTTCAAGGTACAAAAATCTGACCGTTATTTGGGAGCGGGGGGGGGGGGGGGGGGGGGGGAACCTCCGTGGGATTGCATAACCACCTAAACCCCCCGGTGATGTCTAGCCCCCTCAATAATTTTTGCAAGTCGGCGCCTCTGGGGGGGGAGGGAAAAAAATCTCCACAGTTGCTTAATATAATTGAAGAGATTATATGTGTTTGATGATATGTGTTTTCACATATATTATGGCATTAACTTTATACCACTAAAATACATCTATGACAAGGAACATAATTAATATGAATGTTTCATGTGAAAGTAGAATAATTTTAATAAAATTGTTTATTTGAAACAAACCTCAATAAAATGAATTTTCTACTTTGAAACTACTAATAAGAAAATCATTCAGTTTTGAAAGCATGAACTGATGGTAGCACATAATTGTTTTCTTAATACTCTTATATATTTTCAATTCAAGATCAGTAAACATTCAGTGAATCAATGACTACACAAACATGGTATTCTAAAGATTCGAAATTATGTAATGTATCAAAGAATAATAATAATATAGTACAGCACCATTTATAAGTTCTAATCATTTATATATTTGGTTAAATGATACAAGGAAAATCCAATCAATATTAAAGTTAAATAACATCGCTTACACGTTTTCCTGAAATCTCAAATTTCACTGACACTTTGTTGTTCTCCAAGTCAAGGAGAGAGAAAATGCATAATTTACCCTCAGATTCTAAACTGCCACTTGACCAATCTTAGGAATTGTATATAATCTGGACTCACACCTCACCAGCTAAACAAAAGCAGTACGCTTAAACAAAAGGGGAAAAAAACTCACTTGTACCATAAGGTTGTTTTCTTGTAATACCTGGAATAAAGCAGGGGTAAGCTCCTTTCCCGTCTGCGTACCGAAGTCTTTGAATTCTATCATTCACAAGCATTTACGGTGACTTCACATGAAAGAAAATCTCTGTTGTTGAAGGAAATAATGTTCATTTAAAACAAGTGGATGAAAACCAACAGTTAAAAAGAGTAGATCCTGCCAGTGCTGCATCTAGGGGGAGCAAGCCCTTGCCCTAGAAAGTAACTTTTTTTTTGGGGGGGGGGTAAACTAACTCTATATCTGTGTGGTTTTTCCGTTGGATTTCGGTATAAAAACATGAAGGAAGATGGGTAAGAGGCTGCAGATGCAAGATTCACCTCGGATCATAAACATCGAAGATCTGACACTGGATTCACCAAATAATTAGGTTTACTATATTTGCAGCTAACTAAAATTGGCAGCGTAATGCTGTGATTAGGATTTATGTAGCCGTTACAATGCTGCCAAGTTAGGTTTGCCCCAATAGTAACTTCAACTTTAAACGTGCAATGCACAAAATCATTGAGAAAAGGCAGCATCAAAGTGGTGCCAGAGCTTCGAAAAAAAAATGCGAGTCAAAGCAGAAAATTTCTTGATATAGAGAAAGGGCTTTTACATTCATTCAATTAGTGTAGAAGTGTTGACATAACCACCAGTGGTCCTTTATTTATAGAGAAAGCAAAAGAAATTTTTAAGAAGCTAAATGTATAATGCATTACATTAGTTCTCTTGGGATTATTTTCTTTACAAGTTTATGTTAAAGCAGGGTATAAACAGCGAGAAAATGCCGTGATTAACCTTTTCCTTGTGATTGTAGACCTGAAAACTGGTCAAATTTGAGTGATAAGGAAGATGACTTGAAGTATTTGAGAAACGTGTTGAAGAATGCATCATGTCCACTATCTTTACTAATAATAAAGCTGAAAGTCTCTGTCTGGATCTCTGTGACACGCATAGCGCTTAGACCGTTTGGCGAATTTTCATGAAATTTGGCACCAAGTTAGTTTGCAGCATGGGAGTGTACACCTAGGAAACGGTTTTTAAAAAATTCGATTCTGTTCTTTTTCTATTCCAATTTTAAGAACATTTTCCCGAGCAGCATTATTATAAGATGGACGAGTAAATTACCAAGTTATCATAATGTGGAACCGTAACATGGGCAAGACAATTGGCGAGAAATTCACCATGCATTATTTGTAACTATACAGATGAACCAAAATACCTTTTAAATTTCTACTACGGGCAAAGCCGTGCGGGTACCACTAGTAAACAATACATGAGACGATTTCAATGAAGAAACTTTGGAAAGAGGTTCTTTGAAATCCACTGCTAAGTTTTCAACAAGCTTCGACAGGTTTTAACAATATGCAAAAAAAAATTTTGTAGTTACTTAAAGGATAAGGTTAAGGTGGCAAATTATAAATTAATTTCATTCTCAAAAAAAAAAAAAAAAAAAAAATACTGCATGCTTCATTTCAGTTCGTTATGTTATTTTACTTTTCATACAACATTAAGTTACATTAAAATTTTATTGTTTGTTATTAAAATACATCCATTCTTTTAAGATTTTTTTTTATATGAGTTTCTTGCAAAATGTATAAACGATGCCTTGCAATAGTTACATTGACTATATGAACAGCATTTCATAAACATTCATTCTCAAATAAAAAAGAGCTTACTTTTAGGTGCAGAGTATGTTAAGTTATGCTCAGCTACATGCCCTATGGAGAATAATCGGTCAGAAAGGTAAAACAACCAAAATTTTTCATGTGAAGATTTCAGTTCATCATATTTCAGTTGCAAACGTCCTCCAACATTTTGTAAAATCTGCATTTGAAAAAATAATATTGGTGAGGTGTACACAACTCTGAAGTTTTTGCAAATTATTATTTTGAAAATAAAAAAGGGGAATTATTTGCCACTAATTCATACCCCCCCTTATACTTCAGTTATGTAATTAACACTAATATATTTGAAAATGTGTAAAAAGTAAAGACAGAATGAGATTACTTTTGCTTGCATTAAAAAGCAATTCACATAATACATATATTTAGCCACAGTATCTATCAACACAAGCAAAGATAAAATATATACACAGCAAAAATACATACAGTTGCAATCCATATGTTTTGTGGGTTAAAAACTTCAGAAATTTCAACTTTCATTCCGACCTTTATTAGATCAATCGGTATTATACCAGCATCAAGCTGTGGAATAAACATCACAAATTAAAAATTATAATATTAAATCACAAGTAAATGCATAGTTTTTTTTTTAATAAAAATCTCAATTTGTTACTGTATATATTTTTTATGACATAAAATCACATGCTCTCATTCAAATGTTCTTCATATTAAGAAATTATTTGGATCAGATAGGGAATTTTCCAGTGACATGTCTCAATGGTTTCATAAAGTTTTTTTTTAATTTTAGAAAGATGTTATTTCTAACTAAAATATCAATTTAAAAAAATTTTAAGCAAAAGAAACTCTCGAAATACATACAAAAATCTTTATAAGATTTTTTGTTTTACTATTGTCCAAACATTCTTTTATCATCCATCTCTCTATGTATCATTTTAAAAAATGCAATTAAAAAAAAAGTTTTTTCCTAATGAAAATTAAGCTAACTGACAAGAAGTATGAAACTAAGGCAAACGCTTATATGTGAATAAAAAATTAGAGCTCCCATGGTATTTTTTAGTTCAACATCAAAAGTAAGAAAATAAAAGGGTAGAAAGAAACAATGGCAAAAATGCAAACACTTGCAGATAAAAATCTAAAGCAGTTGTTTAATCAATAAAAGCTAAAACAGAATCCAATGAAAAATTCCTACCTCATTTGAAATAAAAGCTGGGATGTTCTCTGCTTTAGTTATTTCAATTTTAACATCCGAAAGCAAAGTATTGACATCAGGACATTTTTCCAAAACACCTACAAATAAAAAAAGAATTTTAATATTAAATACTCGTAAAATTTTGAATACTGGTTTAATTTAGTATCATTTTCCAATCAGTAACAACAGTAAATGAAACAATAAAAACAAAAGGGAAACAAAACCAAATACCTTTCGGGGGCCACAACTTTTTATTATTAGCAGAACACCAACCAATTGGATGAAACTCTCCTGATTTTGCATTGAACCAGAAATCAGCAGATCGATCGTTACCATAACCAAAGAATCTGAGAGTTAGCAATTCCCCACAAGTCATAACTACAGATGCAATCCAGTACACATCTTTTGTTTCTTGATTTAGAATTTCTAGCTTCATTCCGATTTGGAGACCAGTGTTCAAACTGTGTTCCACCTTCAATACAATAGAAATAATTGTGTAATACAATAGAAATAATTTCGAGACATATGAAATAGCTATACAATAATAAAAATGTCTGTTTGTAAAACATAATTGACTAGTTAGTGACATTCATTTTTTAGAAGAACCCACATACAAGCATGAGCTATTTTGTACTTATTACAGTTATTTATATCCAGGATAGGAACATGTTTTTAATATCATGAATTGACATTAAAAACATGTTTAAAAGGTATTTAATTTACTTTTGTTACAACTCCTAACATATGGGATTTTTTTTTTCCAAAAAGTGAAACAGTGGAATATAGAGATCAAAAAATTAATAAAATTATTCATGGCTAAATATGTACAAGTGATAAAAATATGATTAGTATGAAGTAAGAAATATCAGAGGTCCTTTTAGAAAGATCTGAGTAGGTTTATAAATCTTTGTGGTATCGTTGTTATCAAGCCCTTAACATATACTGCAGCACAAAAAAGTAACTGAAACAGAAAATGTAAACATTAATATATTTGCAAACTAATTTTTCATTAAATTAATCGTTTACTTAAATTAAAATTAGTTATTGTTCTACCTATGTACTGGTCACATTGCATGGTAAAAATGAAAGTCACAGGGTGCTTCTTCGTGCATTGAGAGAAAATTTACGTCTGGCTAAAAGCTATGCCAAGTATACAAGGCCCTATAAATATCAATAAATCTACAGTTTACTATTAAGAACATTCAACAAAACCCGGAGAAAAAATATACATTCGTTTTGATACTGTATTTTTTCCTTGATACTATTAAAGCAAGAGTGCATGAATGCCAAACCTACCTCATAGTATAAAAGAACAAAATTTTTCTTCGGAAACACATCACAGCAGGTAAGAAAAGTTCACTATCATTTAAGCTGAGTTGCACAGACTTTGGCTGGAAACAGGGACCAAAAGGTGTGTCAAAAACTAAACATCATTGAGTCATTCCATGTCAAGCAACCTTGTTGCCTCTACCCGACCATCTCCAAATTGAACAAAATTTTATAGAGGTCAAGACATGCCTTTGAAACTAACCTACACAAATTTTCAGCTCCCAAGACCCAAATCCTGAAGATCTAGGATCAGTAAAAAAAAGAGCTCCAAAATGGAGGATAAGCTTTTTGAAACGAATTGCCATGTTTAGTGCAGTTCCCCCATTGGAGATCATTTTGGATCTTTTTTTTTTTTTTTTTGAGGTATCCTAGATCCTCATGATGTGTCTTGGAAACTGAAAATTTACATAGGTTAGTTTCAAACAGAGGCGGCAAGGGGGGCTTATAAGTGTGGGGGCAAATTGTTTTTAGGAAGTTGAATACTATCTTAGGCTATTTTGAGTGACTAAGAGGGGGGGGGGGGGGGTACTTCTGATGTTCTCCTGCGTAAATGTTTTGGAATTGTAGTTTTAAAAAAGCTGTTTTAGCAGGGTTTTGTCAATGTTTGGGGAATGGAAAGGAATTTTCAGGGTTCTCCCTATAATGTTTTTTGAAAATAAAGTCTAATTATTATTATTATTAATAATAATAGAAACAAAGAAGTTTGGAGTGTCTTTGGTAATGTAAGGGTAAGGAAGGCTCTTCCCGGAAAAAAATCTTAAACTGATGTCTTAAAGATGCTTATTAAAGCCATCTTTTTCAAACTTAAAAAAGGGTTTGGGGTTCGCTCCCAGAAATTTTGCAAAGTTTAAAACTTTTTTTAAATGTCTTTAAAAATGTTGTTTCAGACTTCTCTTGTTCTCAGACTTTTAACAGGACACGATTGTCTCAATGCCTATTTGTACCGTTTCCACCTGATGAATTCACCGACTTGTACTTCATGTAACTCTGGACAAGTCATGGACGCTGCTCATCTGGATGATTGCACCACACTTGCTAATTTTAATTGTGTTGTTAAGAAATATTGGAGAGCCCGTGGTTTAATGACCTAATGACCAATTGATCCGGCATTTGTGAAATAAAATTTCAGACTTCTCTTTTATTGACTTCAAGAGGAACGAAAGAGTTTGGAGGTTCTCCTTTTTTTTTTGAATGGATGAAATCCTAAGAATTTAGTCTTGAACTTCCTTTGGGGACTTCAGAAAAAGATCAAGATTTTTTTTTTTCTAAATTGGAGTCTTAAAAATGCAATTTTATGCTATCTAGAGAGATTTTTTTCCTCAAACTGGCTTCTTCATAATGCAAATGTAGGTATCTTTGAATTTAAAGGAAAGAGGGAGTGTGCTCGGAGATTTTCTCCCACAAGATTTTCAAAATTGAAGTTTAAAAAACTGAAATTTTAAACAATATCTGGTTACGTTCGGGTAATCTCACCCAGAATGTTTTGAAATTAAAATAACATTGAGGCAATCTTTGATGATGAAAAAAGTGCGGGGGCAGTCGCCAGGGGCGGATCCCAACATAATTCTCGGAGGGGGCCATTTGGAAAAGTTCGATGCTTTGGAAAATTTTTGAATTTTACAAATATCAATATGGCCCACCTTTAACTAGAGCATTTTTTAAGGAATTTTCACTAGGAGACACAAGTTTTCCATAAAGGCCACGTATGCAAGTTTAAGGTAAATGTCAAGGATAAAGAACCTTCCCAATAATTTCTCTCTTTTCTTAACAAACGTGTGCATATATCATCGCCTCCAAGTAGTATTCCTGTAATCAGCACTGTTTGTTCTGAGGCAATTGTATAGAACTGCTGATTTAAGAGGAAGTATTATGAACCTAATGACGTAAGTATGATACTAACTCCGAAGTTGAGGGTTCCGGGAGTTTGTCCCCCGGAAAATTTTCGAACTTATAGTCTTAGAAATGCATTTTAGACGATCTTTGATAATGTTAGGGGATTAGAGGTTCAGTGGCACTCCCCTGTCTATTTTTCAAAAAGAATGCAGTTTTAAACGATCTTTGATGATGTTAGAAGGAGGAGAAATTTGAGCGCTCAGCTAAGGAAATTTTATCTTCTGCAGAAAATCTGCTGAAACCACAGTGCAAAAAATCTGCGAAACTACAGTGCAAAAAATCTGCAGAAACTGTGGTGCAGAAAATCTGTAAAAACTGCGGATTTTCTTCAAATACCTTCCAACTCAAGATAGAATTTTGCAGAAATTCTGCACATTTCTTAAAATTAGAAGAAAATCTAAAATTCTCGCAAATTGCGATAATTTGGAAGAACAATTAAGAACAATTTCTGAAATTTTCGGAACATCTACATACAAATAAGTACATATTTGAAAAAAGCAGACACAATTCTATAAAATTACACTTTTTTCATTGAGATAGTTACATTTTTCAGTGAGCTACAAGCTTTGAAACATTTGAAATACTCAAAGTTGAATAGGTACCAAAATTTGTACATGGCATTTTCAAACTCAATCGTTGGAGTTACAACCGGCCATTTGAACTACATGTAAGATTATATGTGATAAAATTAAAAGCTTTAAAATCCTTACAGCAGTACACTTAAAGTTAACATTTTATACTATTAAAATTACGAAAAGTAAACCCATTGCAAGAGAAATCAATTGAAAACAAGTTAAAAGTTGCAAGTAAAGTCATCTATATTTTGTATATTTCATAAAAATAATCAAGCAGAAGTTTAGTACATATGCCAACATTAAAGATATACGAGAGCACAGTGCCGGGGAGAAAGAAGAAAAAAATGGATCAAAGGTTTTTGCACTTTTGGATAACATTTAACATCCGCCGAAAAAAGTATAAGAGTTAGTGAGAAAATATAGGAGAATATATGACAAATTGTGAAAATATAGGAAATATAGGAGGACTATGAGTCCTGCACTTACAGCGAATGGCAAAATAACTAGTCTTAAGACTTTATAATTGTCGCATTACAAAAGGTTCAGAAATCGAAAACTTGGGAAACTAAACTAGTACAGCTTCTTTCTCCAGTAAATTCAATGTTGTCGCTGTATTCGTAATATGTTTCTTTAATAAGCCTTCCAAAGCCTGGGGAGAACTGACAAAAATCCAGACACTTTGCAGCACCCCTTGCCAATTCTTGCGGCACCCAGTTTGGGACCCCCTGCACCATAATTTGCCATATTTTATGGATAGATACATATCTAACCCTGTCATACTAAATTTCCTAGGACCAGCCTAGCTGGGCCAAGAGCCTGTTGCTGGTCATCACCTTTGTATTTGTATTTGTATATGACACGCATTTTCAGGAAAATTCTTAATATCTAGTTTCAATATTTTAATTTAAGTTGCACATTATATTCCATAGAATCTCTCTCTTTTTTTTAATGAAGGTATGCAACTAAAGTGAAAGATTCAACAGTATACTTTCTGCTACAGCAACAGCACTGATCTCTGTAAATGGTAAAAAAGTTTCGTTTTCTTTATAAACATAGAAATCTACTGTGATATATCTCTATTGCCCTGTTTTTTATGTCCAATTACAAATATTTTTCACAGAAAATGAGAACATTTACCCATAATACAGAACTTACATGTATAAAAGCTTCTGATGGAGCTGGAGTAGAATTAGTATCCTCAAGATAATCAACCCATTTGAAATCAGGATCAGAACCATCTTGGGAAGCTGAAAACAGAAATGAACCCATGATAACAATCAGTAGAATTCATGGTTCATGGAGATATAACTTCCTATTTTATTCACACTTAAGTAGAAAAATTTAAGTTCTGAACAATAAGTTTTTGTCTTAAGTAGTGCTTTGCTGAATTAGAGAGGTAATAAAAGTGATTGTCAAGAAAGTGGAGAATATTACAAAAAGAGAAACTGCTCCATTTTTTCAATACAAATGAAGTGTTATAAGTACTGAGATACAGATAACTAATTACTTCCATTAAATATTTTGGAAAAGAAAACATAGCATCAAAATTGCTTTGGAAGCCAATATTGTGGAAAATCACTATTTTTTTCTTTTATCTAAGTCATATTTAGCACATCTGTTTGTAATTACCAAAACATAAAATACAATAGCAAAACAGCGCTGAACCATGGTTTAATTTTAAATACATTACACTGGGAAATATTGTACACTTCTAGCTGTGGCGTCGGGCTAGAAGTGTAACAATTGATTGACATAATTGTTACACTTCTAGCTTATTTTGACATAAATTCAAAAATACAATTTATGTCAAGTGAAGCATGATCAACAATCAGGCTAAAATAAAAACAGAAAAAAAATCCATAAAATTTCCCAACAGATTGCAGAAAAATAACCAAAAAGGAAAAAATTAAAATCCCCTGATTACAAGAAAAGCCCCAAAACATAAGCAAGAACTTTATTTGTTCACTTTTACTTAAAAATTCTTATAACTTTTCTCCTGCTGATTTTACAGCCTTGGTGGTTTAAAAATCTGGAGGAAGTAAATATAATTCAGGGATATTTTCAGTAAGCTTTTGAATGAGACTAAAATAAATAAAATTGGACATTTTTTTCCAAATTTGGTTGACATCTGACATAAACTGTAGATCTGTGTAGGGAACATAGACACATATATATTCATTGTTTTATTTTTTATTTATATAGATCTACTTAATGTCAAGTAAAGCATTATGCACAAAATTATTATTTAAGTTGGCGAATAGTGCAAATCATTGATATTATATGGCAGGGCTGTCCAACTGGCGGCCCGCCAACTTCTTATTTAGCATATTTCTTTTTTCGACATTTTATGGTATTAAGAAGCATCCGAGACTACCATTCTTGATCAAGCCGGAGTCCCCAAAATTTCCTCTTGATCGCTCTTTTACTCCTTTCATTGTATTGGAAGAAAAAGGTACAGGACATCTACAGGTCAAGGTCAAGTAATCCTACCCTCCACGCTGGTGTTCAAACGAATTCCTAGAAATAGTATTGCCTCGTGTTGGCAGAGGGAGACAGGGAGGGAAGAGAGAAGCATTTCAAATAAGCAAAACTTGCCTGCAATTGGTTAAAAATAATGACTCCCCCCCCCCCTGACTGACTCTACGGCCTTTGCTGGATATGAAGTAAAACATTGATGTTGGCTTTTCTGCCCTTTGAAAAGAAGGCAGATAGGCCTTAGTTTTCCCGTTAAAATGTAAGCAAATTGTTTTATAATCCTTGTGTTTCATTGTTTTATAATTTTCAACTATTAATTGTTATTGTATAAGAGATAAGAGGTTACTGTTCAACTTTTCAAACTGCAGCCCGCCAGGTGATCAGTGACTGGAATTCTGGCCCGTGGGCTCTTTGCAGTTGGACAGCCCTGTTATATGCAATATCAAATAAAATGTCATCATATGCAATTGATACCCAGAAAATTGTTCTCAGAACTCATCAGGATAATGAATTCTGAGGAACTCATTTTTCCCAATGTATTTAGTTTGTGGTTTGAATGTTTGTTGGTTGAAGTAAAAAAATTGTTGTGTTCATCCAGGGCCGCGCCGTCCCTATGTGCAAGGTCGTGCGGCGCACAACGGCGCCAGAGTCAGGAAGGCGCCGAGCTCTACCAATAAAAAATGCTCCAAATGAAAGGAAAAATCTTCAACCAAAAAAATAAAATTGGACTTTTCATTACATCTATAAAAGTAGCGGGGAAATTATACTGCTTATTAAAACAAGCTATTCTCCTTGCTGCCTATCTATAAGGAAAAATTATTGCCTTGTTGTGTCTAAATATGCTATTTGCACTGAAAACACATGATGCTAATTAATGCCTGCATTCATGTGTGGAGCCATGAATATCTATAATCTCACAAGGTTACGAGCATACGAAGCAACGCAAAAAATTTGCTATTCCTCATTTTGGTTCTTGCGGAGAATATGGTATATTATAATTCCTGCAGTATGTCTTTTTTGTGATTGTTAACTATTGTTCTTGGTATATTCACTGCATCATGTTATCATACATTAAAAAATATGGTAAATGCATTTGCATATTATTTACCGGTGCGTAATATATACATATATTGTAGACAATAATTTAGATTAACTTTTTAGTTCCGAAAAGTAACGACTTGACCATAAATACTCAGTTCCACCACTCCCCCCCCCCTCCTTTTTCTTCAACTATTTGTGCATTAAATTAAAGAAAGAGCTTTGGACAATGTGTTTGTTTTAGATAGTGAATTTAATGCCGATTAACGATTTTAGAATTATTCGTTTCACCGGTAAATTTCAGTTTCAGATTTGAAGTGGAATATCCTCTACAATTATATCCTTCAATTTAGGAATATATTCTGCACCCTCCTGTTCCGTGGTGCAACCTGAAGGGGTAGGAGTCCACAAGGCACCCCTCTGGTTGCACCGCCCCGTGCCCCCTCTTGTCCAGAATGCTTAGTTGAATACTTTTCAAAAATATTTACTATTGGGGGGGGGACGCGTCTTTGGAAAACAAAGAGATTTCAATAAGAAAAAATTAATGATATTGGGGTAAAACTTTATTATTTTTTTAAAAACCTAATACTTTTAAAATGAAATCTTCGAGTTAAAAATTCTCAATAGTTTAAGCTAATTGGTACTCCTACTCCTCCTCCGTCCTATTTCTTTTTTTTTCTATTGATCGCCTGAAAATAAGAAAGTTTTCAAAATGCAACTCCCTCGAATCCCATCCTCGCTAAAAGCATTACGGAGCATCTCAAATTCGTTTCCTGATCCTCATTTTCGGAAAATTTAGTGAAAGCTCACGAATACGAAACAACATCGCTTGAAAATCACTTAAAATAGCGTTTTTAGAGCTTCAATTTCGAAAGATTGCCGGCCCTAATGTTACCAAATATGGTCTTACAATCACGTTTTTAAGACTTCAATTTCGAAAAATATTCGGGCAAGGGACTCCGAACCTCCTCCTCTTAAAAAATAAAAAAATACGATTTTCAAAGATGATTTACGAAAACTTTAAGTTAGAATAACCTCTGCACCAATTTCTCTTAATGTCATAGAATACTGCTTAGGTTTTTAGGACCTTAATTTTGAAAAATTTTGCGGGGGAGCTCCGAAATCCTTTACTGTAAAAATCTTCAAAATTGTCTAAAATTGTGTTTTTGGAAGTTCAATTTCGAAACATTGAAGGGGGGAAAAGGAATCGATTTCTATCTATAGAAAAAAAGGATCTGGTAGAATCTCAGAGTTCCATCCCTTATTCTAATGTTAATAAATATGACTTATAATTACGTTTTAAAGCTTCAACTTCTATAAATTCCCGCGGAGTTCCTTGTACCTCCCCCCCCCCCCCCACATAATACCAGCAAAGACCGTCTAAAATGGCGTTTTTCAAACGACAAGTTTCAAAGTTTCCCCGGGAAGAACCCCCGGACCCCTCTTATTAAAAGAGATATATTTTTTCAGGGTTCATACACTTTTGGTTAAAAAAAGTTCCCTGACTTTTCCAGGTTTTCCAGGTTGTTTTTTAGAAAATTCCAGGTTACTCGCTTCATTAAAAATTTAAGTTTAAATAGTAATATTTTCAAAATAATTAAAATTGTTTAAAGTAGCAATGCAGAAGAACTGAAACTTCTCCCCTTAGATTAAAAAAAAAAAAAAAAAAACTTGGATTTTTTTTTCCTTTGTTTTCTCTGTTAAAATTTTAAGTTTTTTTTAAACATTTTGTTCAAAATTGTTTTAATTTGTTTACTATTTGTTGAAAACAGAGTACTTTCAACTTATTTTAGCGTTTTTTTGATGTCACGCATAATATTATAGCGTTTTGCTGTAATCCTGCAGCAACCTTTTAGCATCCACTTTTGGTTTACAATACTTTTTATTTTCTTATAAGTAGGTTACACAAAAACATATTGAGCAAAATGCAAAGCTAAATTTTAATATAAATATGGTTAACTTGTTGCATCAATTGGCATACCATGTAATGCATAGTAACAAAAATCAACATCCGCCGATCATAGGCCAATGCCAATAATATTTTTTTTTTTTCACATATTAAAGGATGCTTACATTAAAATTTCAAATTTTCTTTTCCAGAAAGTATTAGTTAATTTTCAAAAATTCACAACTTTTTTGCACATTTTAATGTTAGTTTCAATGTTACCTCATTGATATAAACATCCAATTCTGTTTCTGGAAGTTTAAGTCTACTTCCATTGTGCAAACGATCAAATATGGCGACAAAGTGAAAAATTAAAAATAATAAGTAGATTTTTGGATTTGTAGTATAAAAGTAGTAATAAATAATTAATAATCCTTAAAAGGATACAATAAAAGCAAAATAGTCAGTATTTAACCCATAAGAGTCTAAATCAATTAAAACAAAAAAATGTTATGAAGATTAAATTTTGCATTTTTCCAGAAAATAATTACAAATTATCCGGAAAAAAAGGCACAATTTGTGTTGTTTTCAATAGTTTGCATTGCAATTAACATCCAATGCCGTTTTCGGGAACTTAGGCACTTAAAAAGTCTTGCGTACTTCCATCTTGGGAATGACCAAATATGGCGGCTATGCCCGAAAATAAGAAATAACTTTTTTAATTTGTCGCAAGAAGATAATTAAAAAATAATTAATCTTCATGAAACTACAATTCATTGAAAAGTTTTTATCACATTTGCGTCCGAGGCAATGAGGATAAGATTAAGTTTTAAGAACAATTTTTTTCATTTCTCAAAAAAATTATTTTAAATAACAATAGAAAAACAATTTGTAGACCATTTTTTGTTATTTTCATCAGTTTTCAATTAAAGAAAACATCCAATTCTGCTTTGTTTTTAGAAACTTAGGCATTTTAGGATCGTATCTACATCTATCTTGTGAATGACCAAAGATGGCGACTACGTTTCACACGTAGTTGAAATGATTTTCCGATCAAAAAAAAAAACTATTTTCCCCGATCGACCTTCCCATCTACAGGTTGTGCTTCCGAAGCAGTAAATTGTCTTCTCTCCTTTTGAGTTTGTGCATAATTGCTGTTCACCTGAATTTTTTTCCCTTGGGAACTACTGAGAGCCAAAAATGGCGGCTGCTGAAGATTTTTTGGGTCGCCACTTTTTTCATTGCTTTAAAATTGTTACAATTTTTTTTAAATACATCGATAAAAATGAAGATTAGATCTCATAAAACCAAATTCCCTGGGAAAAAATTGGGAAAAGAAAAATTTTGGGGACACATTTGGAAAATTCCCTGACATTTTTGACTATGTCATTTTCCATGATAATTCCAAGTTTTCCCGGAGCGTACGAACCCTGAACCGAATAGAATGTTGTGGCAACCCATCTAAAACTTTAGGCAGTAGAAAGAAATGCGTTCCCCTCACTGACTCCATGCAAGAAAATCTTCGCTCTTTTGGCGCATTTTTCGTTGTGAAAAAAAAAAAAAAAAAACGTTCATTTCTCGATCGCAGTTTTTAAGTGCCAGCGTCGGTTTAGATAAAAATTTACAATTTTTTTCGTGAAATCACAATAAAAACGAAGACTAGATCTCATGGTACTTAATTCCTTGGGAAAAAAAAATGGGAAAAAAAATTTGGAGGACAAAATTTGAAAACTCCCTGACTTTTCCCTGACATTTTTGACAGTGTCATTTTCCCTGACAATTCCCGGTTTTCCCGGAATTCCCGGAGCGTACGAACCCTGTTTTTTTTTTCAATTTGTGCCCCCCTCCCTAAAACTATTTTCTAGTTGGGCCACTGCTCCTGTTATGTTTTGACAGGCATAAAAGTTTATTAATCGTTCATCGCTTAGAGATTAGATAGATATTCAAAGTGGCTTTAACTTAGATATTTAAATATTTTCTTCCTCCAAAACACATTAATAGCAATTCAGAGGAGCTTCTAAACTCGGATTAATTTCGAGATATGAAGCAAAAACGTACACTGTATTGCGAAATTAAATATTCCCACATTTATTTTGTATAAACTAAATTCCAAACGTATTTTTTTTTTCGTTTTATATTTGTCTACAAAATTTCCCTTCTGGTGTTCACTATATTTTCCTCGAACGCCAGAGCATAAAGGCGCTCAAAAGACATTTGCACGACGGCCCCGATCAGGCTTGGCGCGGCCCTGTGTTCATCTAAAAAGACTTCATAAGCAAAGAATATCAGGCCAACGGTGTAGAACTTATAAAAATTGGCAGGTATACAATTTATATTAGCAATAAAATATAAGCAACATAAAACTACACTTCATAAAATATACCTTTACTGGTTGATTCCATTTTTTAACATAAGGTTTCAAGGAACATCATTTCTTCTGGTATTTATTTGTAATAACCTAAAAAAATTCCCTTTATTAAGTCTCTTTTCAACATAAAATACTAAACTTTCTTTCATACTTACTATAGTTCCTAAACAAATTGATTCGACTTTTTGCAATTCAAATGAAAAGAATAAAACACAGAAATGGCATTACAAGAAACTGAAAAAAGAAGAAATGAGGCATTGAGAAGCAAAGAGATGTAAGTGGACTATCTAAAATTTCGAGTGAATCCCGTTAAAGTTCAGATCCTAGCTAGGCTTTCATAAAACAAATTTCTAAATCATGCTAGGGCTACTAGTATTATTTTTTGCCCCAAAGCAGATGAGAAGTTTTCTTATCATTTGTACTGGCTATCTCCATTTTTTAAATTTTGTCACTAACATCCATTGACTTCTCACTGCCTCTGAAAAAGAGGTAATTTATAATGGATGCATTAAATATTACACTGCTTAGATAAATTCTAATTTATCCTTTAAACGCTTTTAAGTTAAGCCCTAAATGTAAAAAAAGGGAAACTAAACGATCAAAAATACTACACCCTATACTTGGTTTTAAAAAATATTGTCTAACTGATTAACACTGAAACTGAGTTGCTTCTACCAATAGGCAAGATTATTTGATTGAGGAGAAGTTTCTTAGGGGCAGCAAAAATGTTAAGAATTACCGTATCACCCCACATTATTAGCATGCCGCCAAATTCGGGGGTCACCAGATTTTCAATAGCACTTGCCTGGTCCTTTTAGGCATTCCGGAAAAATCGACATTAGGAAAAAAAAGTAATACTATAAAAAATATGTTCAGCTTAAAAATGAATATAAGATCTATACATACTTATTAGTATTAATAAACAGTTTAATTTTGTAAAGATATTTACTAACAATGTCATTTGTTATTTTAAAAAGAAAAATATTGTTTGCTAACGAATAATTTAATAAAAATTCAATTAAAACTAAGGAAGCAAGCATTTAAGCAGTAAGTTACCTCCCCTAAATCAGTGCTAAAGAATTTAATATTAGCTACCTATTCAATAAATATAATTTAAACTTATCTTGCTAAAAGGAACCTAAAATAATTTGTTTAAAAAAGATATGAACAAATCGCAGTAACGATTATTGCTTCTGAATTGATTACTTCATCGGCATATAATTAAATATATTAATAATGACCCACCATAAATAACAAGCACATATTAAATGCAATACATTTTTTTTTTTTGGAAGAAGGTCACTTTCGGGATTTTATTTTCAACTTGTACCAAATTTTAGGTGCTAATTTTATTTCATCTCTTGAATAGGCAATTTATGCGAATTTTAAACTTAAAATCTTTATTTTTTTCAAAAAATAAAAATTTATTTGAAATCTATAAAAAAAATTTGCTCTGTGCAAACCACTGGGTTTTGAAGTAATTTTACATCCAAGAGTGAAGGCTGAAGAGCTATAGGATCTCCTGGGCACAGGCCATCCACAGACATCCTGTTACAATTTCTTTGACTTACTTTTTTTTTAATAACAATAGAAACATAGTTTTATTTTTTAAAAGTGGTCTTTTTTTTCTCTTTAGTATCTGAAACTTTTCAACCAACTTCTTTTTTTCAATGAGAAGAGTAGAATACTTCGTTCAAATAACGCAGCAAAAAATCGTGTATGAGTACAAGAATTTCATGCCAGTAATTTTAAAACTTTTCTTCCCTGGACAACAAGGTAAAAATAAAAGTAGATGCTTTTTCATTCTAAAACTTTCAAAATTTCACACAGAAAAAAAATGTTTGAACAACGTAAACTGCTGGCTGTGAATGATTTAAAAAATAAAACTTTTTCTTGAAAAAAAAGTTTTAAAACTAAAATGTAACTACAAAATACTAACTTGGCTAAGTAGAAAAACCATGTATATCTTTAAAATTTTTGCCAAATAGGTGCACAGACGGAGAATATTCTACAGCAATTTTTAATTCCCTAATTTGAATCACATAATTGCTAAAAAAATAAAAAAGGAGCCTTCACGAAAAACAAAATATTTAACGCTCAAGAGCAAGCAAAACAAGAAACAGAAAAATCATAAGCAAATAAAATCTTGGTAGTGAAAGTGAAAGTTCCAAATTTTCCCATATATTTGCCTACTGTCTACTTGCTCAACGCTTCCTCTACACTTCTGCAATTTGATAGCAACCCTTACAGTAATTTGGCGTAGTTTCAGATTTTGCTATTTGTCGCGAACCATACATTTTCCACTGAACTAAATTTTTGCGCCAAACAAAAGCGAGTCTCTTGCAAATAAGTGATACTTTCAACGTCTTATCCAATTAGAGTTGAATGCTGCGTAGTAGTTGCTACAGCCGATAGATGCAAAGAACAGATGTATTATTTCTCAAAAACTGACTTATAAAGTTGAAGAATTATTCAGTATTTCAAAAATATGAATTATTCCAAACATTTTTATTCTGGGAAATTATACCGATGAGAAATTTAAACTGAGGTTGCGTTCGATGAGCACGACCGAGAGCGACCGGTTAGTTAATCACGTGACAACTAATGATCACGTGCTCCAATCAACCAATCAACTGCTTAGAATGGTAACCAGTGAGGTAACCGGTTGATCATAGAACGCTGCGGTAAGTAACCAGTTACTTACTGGTTAACCGGTGAGGTTCGTCGAACGCACCCTGATTTTGTGATGAAAATAAATTGCAACTCGACTCTACGTCCACTTATTTACTTTTAATTTTTTCAATGTTTATGGATGTGTGACTGATATTAGATGAAATCTTATGAAGTTTGCATGCACTTCATGTTTTCCGTCAAGCGAAATGAAAATGATGTATTCGTGGACAAAAATGTAGAATTTGAGAATGTTACTGACCCCTTACGATTTGTTTTAGTCAAGCCAGAATTAGGCCGAAATGTTTGCTACAGACAGCTATTTCGACTCTTGATATAAAAAAAAAAAAAAAAAAAACTTTTACAATGGATTCTGAACCACATTGTACCCATGGTGCCTTAACTAATTCTTTTGGATGGTTAGTCCAAGGAATACTGGCATGTTTAGCATTTACATGTCTAGTTTGTAAGTACAATTTGAATTAAAGTAGTCGTTGATTCAGTTTTAAATTACCATGATAAAATTTTACTGAGAAGTTTTTTTATGTGTGCTGCATATTCCCCCCCCCCTTTTTTTTTCCTTTCAGGTTTATTTTCTAACAACTCGTTTTATGCGAAATTTTTTTTCTTATAAACGCGCAAGTGTTTTATTTGAAATTTGGTTACATCTAAAAAATTCTTTTTACCCAGGCACTAAACATATCCAGACTGTCCAAGGTTTGAATAAAGATAAAGCTCTTCAGTTGCATTGAAATACAAATATACCAATTTGAAGGCTGTTCTTTAAATTAAATGTCCTTAAATGAAACAATGAAGAATCAACATCTTGATTTATTATTTTTACATTCAGCATTTTTAGTTTAGAAATTTCAATTTTCTGATAAAAAGTTGACTAAAAGGGCAAAATGATATTTTGTCCAGGGTGAAAAAAACTTGACTATTTGGTTAAGGCGCCAATTTGTTCTAATTTTGCCAAACGATACCATGCTACCATGCCCCGGATAAAAAATTTCCGACTTATTTTTACCTTAAATTTCTGACTAATACTAAGTTTACCATTATTTAATTATGACCACTATTGCTTTTCCTCTTTGTATCAACGGGTGAAATGAGCATTGCCGCTTATTAAAGCTGAAGTGCTCTAAAGTGTTTTCAGGCAAAAACGTCCTGTTTTGAGTTTATTAGCAATAAAGTTGTGGTCTAGAACTTGTGATTAAAAAACATGATTAGTGAATAGTGATTGAACAGGATAGAGGTTAGAGGGTCTATTGCTTTGATATATGCACCAGCATATCCAACATCAGGGCCGAATTTCAAACACCCTTTTCAATGCTTTTAGCTAAAGAATTCATGCAATAAAATTATACCTGACCAAAAACTCTTGTCAATCCTTGGGGAATAAGAGTTAAGTTGCAGAGGAAAAACATTGTTTGAAAAGTTATGTAGAAAGAAGAAAGAGATCCATGATACCATTGACGAACAAACTGTATAATATTCAGTAAGTTACCTTCATATAGCCAGGGCTAAGGCAGAAATACATGGAATACACCGCCAGCTCAGTCAATTCCAGCCGAGGACTGCTGTTTCCTGCTTATTCTCTTTTTTGTATTGCCATACCCTGACGACCTCCAAACTCGATGTGAGGTCAAAAACCTGGTGGGAGGGGTCGGGTACAAGTTTGGCAGCCCCTTAATTTTTTTCTCAAACGCATCTATCAATACAAGAAGAGAGAGTGGACTAAGCTTTCTAACTTCTGGGAGTCATTAAAGTAATAGCAAATATAAACTTAATGGAAAGATTAACATTGAGTCTGAAATAGAGGAGTCCGGGGGTTCTCTCCCCCAGAAAATTTTCGAAATTGTAGTCTTAAAAACTCAATTTCAGACAATATTTGGTGATGTTAGGGAAGCGTAGGTTAGGGTTTCTCCTGCTGCAATTTTTCGGAAGTGAAAATCCAAAAACAGAATTTTAAATTATCTTCGAGTATATGGTAAGAAGAGCGGTTCCGGGGGCACGCCTCTGAAATTTTTTAAAATATATTAGCTTTGAAAACGCAGTTTTAGAAGATCTTTGATGGTGATTTTTAGTCGAGATAGATTTTGAGGCCATCCACCAGAAAATTTTCAAATTGAAATCTTAAGAGCCTTTTTTTGGTAAAGACCAGGGCACCGGCAGTTACTGGAAAGTTAAGTTCCGAAAACGAAATTTTTGCTAACCTTCAGTGATGTTAGGAAAAGGAGTTTTCAAGAGGCTCACCACAAAATTTTTTCGAAATTTAAGCTCTAAAAACGAGATTTAAAACATTCTTAATTGATGATGCCAAGAGAGAGAGGAGGGGAAGGGGCACTTTCCCAGAAACTTTTTGATACTGTTAATTTAAAAACACAGTTTTAAATTGAGAACGTTAAAAAAATTTGAGAGGTTCGGCTGTTCTTTTATGAAGTTATTCAAAATTGAAGTCCAAAAATTTAAATTTTACACAATCTTCGATGATATTAGGATTGGATGGGAGGTTCTGGAGACCACCGGAATTCTTTCGATGCTGGTTTTTATCAACTTATTTTCTTTTTAAACTGAGGGGCCCGAAACCATGAGTTTGTACAGCGTACAGAATACTTTGTTTCGTTAAAAAATGTTTGAAACTCACAATTTGGCCTTTGATTTGATAATCTTAATAATGTAGAGTCTTTCATGCTCCTCAATGGTATTTTAAGATTGCATTTTTAAAAATAATTTTGGGTAAAAAAATATTTTGTCACTTTTATTCCAATTGTTATAAGCAGGGTCTCCAAGAGCAAAAACGGATCCGGAAAAAAAATGACATAGGTAAATTTTTTCACAGGCCCCCCTTCTACACCTTTCACCATTAGGATATCTTACCCTCTGCACTAGTTTTTTTCCGAGCCTGGCCCCTATTCTCCTACTAAGTTGACATGACCTCACATCGGCCCTTGTTGTAAGCAATAGTAAATTGTCATTTGTAAATAAAAGCATCAAAGAGACCAAAAGTATTTTAACTTTTTACGACTGTTAAGGTTTCCCTGTTTTTTTCCTTTTAATTAATTAATTTGTTTTTTATTAAGACTATAAAAATTGTATTGGCAGCCCCAGGGCCCGACTAACTAAAGGCCTAAACTCTAGGCCCACATTAATTTGGAGGCCCCCTCACCATGGGCGGATCCCACCGAGAATATTTCAAGAATAGTTAAAATCCCCTTTTTTTGAGCAAAAATGCAAAAAATTTCCCTTATAGTACATAAAGGTTCTAACAATAAGGAAAACAATGAGCGGGGGCCATATCCACCCTGAGAAGTTTCAAATAGTTAAAAACCTTTCTTAGAGCTAAATATAAAAAAATCCTTATTACTCGAAGTCTAACAAGAATATAAAAACAACGGCGGGGAGCCATGAAAACACACTGAGGACAGGGGTCTGGACAGAGGATATTTGGGTCCGTTAACGGACCCTTCACAAAAATCCGATCAACCAAAACGGACCTTTCACAAAATCCCGATCAAACAAAACGGACCTTTCACAAAATCCCGATCAAAGAAAACGGACCCTTCACAAAATTCTGATAAACAAGATCGGACCTGTCACAAATTGTTTATTGAAAGAGCAAATCTGAAAGCAAAATATCGCATATTTCTGTGTATAAACCGATAATTTTTGGAACCTTTTTTTAAGTCAAATTAGAGGGATCAGCTTATACAAAATCGGCTAATTTTGAAAAAAAAAAAAAAAAAAAACGGCACTCTTGGGATGCTCCTGCAAGCGATAAATAATTGCTACTGCCAAATAAATATAATGGTTGTTTGTTTTATCACAGTTAATTAGCAGCGGTGTTGTTGTAAACTTTTCTGAAAAGGCATTGGTAAGCACTTTTCTCCCCTCATAATTTAATAAACAATAATAATATATATCTGCGAAATGAACTTAGAACTGCAAAGGGATAGAAAGGGTGAGGAAAAAATATGATCGCTTCAGATAGGGTTACCATCTTCAAAATTATCACCACTTAGAATTTTTGATGATTATTACGCTTTGGTAAGAGGTAAACATTTGAAATATCTTTTTATTTTTGTTAAAATAAAAAGTTTTAAACGAAATTCTGTGCTTTTTAAGAGTGTCTTGGGTCAAAAAGTTGAATGCTAAACCCTTTTCTGAATTTTATTTTATTTATTTATATTTTTGTTACAATTATTTTAAGTACTGTACAGAAATATATCTAGTATGATTTAACATAATGTAGAATGGTAGATAAATATTGATACTTGAAAGAGCGATGCCCCCCCCCCCCCCCCGCCAAATATCAGGAAAAAAATCCAGAATGATTTTCTCGACGTAGAAGAGGAAAACACTCAACTTTAAGTTTAATTGATGCAGTTTGTGCCATCTCTAAATTCTAAAATTTCGTTTTAACAAAATTTTTTTTTTTTTTTTTTTTTTGCGAAATTCTTTGATTTTTCACAAAATTAATTCATTTTTCACAAAATTATTTGATTTTTCACAAAAAACGGACCCTGTGAAAAATCCTGGACAGACCCCTGGAGGAAGTTTCAAGTATAATTTTGTAAACCCCCTTTCCTAGCTTAAATTGAAAAAAAAAAAAAAAAAACTTTATTGTAATTCATGTGAAGTCGAACAAGAATGGAAACAATGCCAGAGGTTGGGAGGGCATGGCCACTCCACGAAAATTTCAAAAATATCAAGTGTATACCATATATTTGGGTTCAATTAGTATAATGGGCTTGTCTTGTTATATGTGTTTACTTCCCCATGCAAGGCACGACTAATTAAAATTGAGGCCCAGGCCCACAATAATTTGGAGGCCCTGAAGACTATATAGCAGAATGCAGTGGTTGATTTACAGGTTTGAGGCTCGTTGAAATGTATTTTTATGGGCCCCTTTGTCTATCACAGATTCACAGAACTATGTAAATCATTTATCATGAGCATTTATGAATCCCCTTTAAGACCTCTTATACTTTTGACATGGTAAATTCACTACTGGCAGAATGAATAAAAAATTTCCTTTAAAGAAGTGTTTCCTTTTGACAAGTCATTACTTTTTTATTATTTTAAAAATACATACACTTTTCTTATGATTATAATGCTATGCATTATTCTTGAAGTAATTTGGAACCCCTTAGGAAGATGGGGGCCTAGTTGGCCTACACAGTAATCAGGCCCTGCTCCCTTGAGGGGAAAGAAAAGGGATATGTGTTAGTAAGTGTCCGACAAAAAGTCATACATTTAATGATTGCGCATTAAATTCAAATTTGATTTAAGTTTTAACCTGGCTTTATGCAGTGTTATGTAATTATTCTTCATTCCCTTTTTAATATGGAACCCTCCAAACCACTCCTCTTCCTCTTGTTAATATTACCAAAGATCGTCTACAAACCACGTTTTAAAAAATAACCTGCAAAAGCTTCCAGGAGAGGGTCTCCCACCTCTCATTTTTGCCAACATCGTTTAAGATCGGCCTGAATTTTGTTTTAAGCACTTGAGTCTCAAAATATTTCCGGGGGAGAACTCCTCCCTCCCTAACATCATTGAAAGTCTTCAAGAATTACATTTCTGGAAGTTCAATTTCGAAAAATTGCTGGTCCTCTATAAGTTATTCATGAATCATTGATTGCCTACATTTGCAATTTAATAAGTTCAATTTTGAAAAAAATTTGGGAGTGGACCTCAGAATCTCTTTAACTCCTAACTTTACCAAACATAGTCTAAAATCCGTTTTTAAGTCTATAAATTGGAAAAAAATCCTAGGATGGGACTTTTAAGCTCTCCTCCCGTTAACATTACCAAAAATCGTCTAAAACAGCCTTTTTAGAGCTACAATTTCAGGGGAGCGCTCCAAACCTCTTCTCCCCTACCGTTACCAAAGATAATTAGAATGCATCTTTAAGATTGCAAATTAGAAAAATTTCTTGGTGTGGGCCCTCGAATTTTTCCTCCACGTATCATCACTTATTAAACTGCGTGTTTGACTCTACAAAGGCAAAAAAAAAAAAAAAAATCCGCCGGAGAAACCCCGGACCCCCCTCTTCTTAACATTATTGAGGATAATGCTTGCGTTTTTAAGATTTCAGTTTCAAAAAATGGGCGGGGGAGAGGGGGTCACACCCAAGCCCTTAATATTACGAAAGACAGTTAAAATGCATTTCTAAGATTACTAATCAGGAAAATTTTCTTTGATGTGCCCCCAAATCTCTCCTCCCTCTAACATTGTCAAAGATCGTTTAAAACTGCATTCTTAGAGCTACTATTTCGAAAAATAGACAGAGGAGCGCCACCGAACCTTTTCTCCCCTTACATTACCAAAGACCGTCTAAAATGCGTTTTTAAGACTACAAATTCGAAAATTTTCCGGGGGAGAATCCCCCGAACCCCCTTTACTTCGGAGCTTATATTATACTTACGGTTAGTTCATATCGGCTTCTTTTACATTAAAAGTGCTATACAGTCGCCTCCAGAATACAGTACTGATTACAGGAATACCACTTAGGGGCGACGATGCATGCACACGTTTGTTCAGAAAAGGGGACATTTATTGGTTAGGATACAGCCTTAATGTTAAACTTGCATGCCTAGGGAAAATTCCTTAAAAAATGCTCTAGTTAAAGGTGGGCTATATTGATATTTGCAAAATTCAAAAATTTTCCAAAGCATCGTTTCTTTTCAAATGACCCCCTCCGAGAATTCTGTCTGGATCAGTCTCTGCCCCTCACGAATATGTTTGATTTACATTTTCAAAGCATGAATGCACTTTTGGAGGCCTCTTTGTCTAATCACACATTTATGTATAAATCACTTATGTGCATTTATGAATCCCCTTTGGACCCCCTCTTAATCATGACCAAGTAAATTCGTTACCGGCAGAATTATTAAAAATTTCCCTTTAAAGAAGTTTTGTTCCAATTAATAAGTCATATATTTTTGTTTTTTAAAATATACATGTATTTTTCATATCGTTGCAATGCTATGCATGATTGTTTAACAAAATTGGGGCCTCTTAGGAACATGGCGGCCTAGGCCTAGTCAGCCAATGTGGTAATCAGGCCCTAGGCAGCCCCAGTTTAGAAATCCCCCCCCCCTCTTGGTGACGGCCCTAGCTCCCTCCACCCGCAAGCTTTAGCTCATGCGTAAAGAGGAACTGAGGCTGTGTTTTGCAAATTTGCGTTATTCTAAACATATGCGCGCAAAATTTATCTTTTGCTGTTAGTAGACAAGCCTGAAAGACTTTGCTGTTAGTTGATTGGCCCGAAGCATGACCGGCCCACCCGGCAAATGCCCGGTTGCCCGCCGGCTGTATCCGCTACTGGGTGTATTCCATGTATAACTGTGTGGATGTTCTACAACCAGGGTTGGCAAAGTTTTTGACATTATGGTAAAAACTCTGATTTTTATAAGGGTTGCCCAAATGAAATTGAACAAGTTGAATAAAAATAACACTTTTAATGTAAATCAAAAGAAATTGCTGTGGGCATTGAAACACAGGTCCCAGCGTTGCAGCAGTAGGTCAATGGCTTTGCTGTAGAAAGATCGGGGCTGATTCCCGAGAAAGTCCTGCATGGCTTCCTTCACTTTATCGTCCAAATAGAAAAGTTTCTCCTGTAATGCTCTCTTAAGTGGTCCAAAGATGTGGCAATCACAGAGTGACAAGTCCGGACTATACAGGGAGTGCTCCAATACTCCCCAACCGAATTTGTTTTTGTCGTTTGGGTTTCCTGGATGATAGTGTGAACTGTTCCTTTACTCAGGTTGAGTTCGTCACCGATTTCACGGGTCTTAATCCTTTTATTAGCTTTGATCATTTCATTATTGAAGGCAATGGAATCATCTGTGATCGCTATGTTTGTGCTCGACCCGGTCTTGGCAGATCCCATGTCAATCTGGAGGCATTCATGGATAGCATGACTTTCCTTTTGTACCATTTCCTCTACTGCAGACAGGTTTCACCGCTGAACGTCATCTAGGATGCATAACTCATACCACTCTTTATATACTTGTGCAGTGATGTTGTAATCGAATCATTCATACTGACATAATTGCACGCATCCACTTTTCATTTGGACAACCCTTATACTATCCTGTCCAAATCCCTTGTGTCCAAAACTGCCCGAAAGTGTCTAAAACTATATTCTTAGAGAAATGTATTTTGTGAGAAAACTCCAAAAATAGAATAAAATGTATCAAAGTAATGTTTTATATTGAACATTTATTGAATGTGAGCAGTAGACTTATTTATACAGATGATTTTAATCTAGTTACATAGAAGTTGAGTTCTTAATTAAAATTTTCAGTTTGTATGCATGTTTTTTTTTTTTTTGATAATTGTAACTAAATTTTCCTATACTTATGCATGAGTGCAAATGAAAGCAGGGTTGGCAATGTTTTTACCATCCTGCTCAAAAGCCTTGTGTCCAAAAATGTTCAACATTACATTTTTTGAGAGACTGTATCTTGTAAGAAAATATCGAAAACAGAACAAATTCTGTCAAAGTTATATTTTTTTTATAATAATTATCCAGTGTGAACATTCACAAGTATAAATATATATATATATATATATGTAATATTTTTTTCAACTGATTTTAATCCAATTACATAGAAGTTGACAGGGGTGCCGACTTGCAAAAATTATTGGGGGTTTAGGGGGTTGTCAAATCCTACGGAGGTCCCCCCCCCCCCCAAATGAAGGTCAGATTTTTGTACCTTGAAAATGCCATATTTTCTGGTGTGTATAATTTAAACAAACAGTATGTGACATGGCATTTTCAAAGTAAAACAATCTAAAAATTGGTATACAAATTTTCTGGTTCAACTAGATTGTGTCACTTGTCTTAGTAAGGGACATTTTTTTGTTCTATTTTATGGGGAGCCGTGCAGTGCTATAGATATAGGCTGATATGAGGTAGAGCACTTGACTTGCATGGAAAGCACTCCCGTAGACGCTGACTTTTAAAAAGTATTGGGGGGGGGGAGACGTTCCAGGGTTTCTTGCCGTGATAAATTTTCTAAATTTGAGATGAAAAATAGTGAGTTTTAAAGTTTTTTTAAAGCATTTTAAAGTTATATAATCAACATTAGTGCCCCAAAAACTCGACAAGCCTGACACATATTTTATGGCTTTGAAAAAAAGGAAAAAATGCATACAAACACGCTCAGTATTTCCTAAAAAATATATTTAATTTACACATGTTTTTAAGACCAGCTGTTTTTTCATTCGTGATATCAGCTAACATATTCAAGTGTAAACGCAGTCTCTCAATGTCTAGGTCATTTTTGAAAACCTCGATTGATTTTTCATAATTTGTTTCACCTCTGTTTGAAAACAGCAAGCACTCTTGTTCAACTGCAATGGCCTGTGTGAGTCTAGTTGATGCAAACCGCCCAATAATGCAAGATTGCACCATTTCACAAACCTCAGTGTAAAGTGCCTTGTAGTACTCCTTTGGGATTTTGAAAGTGTGCAGTAAGCTGACTTCGTTGTTTTCATACCTCTTAGGTGTACGTTGATTCCGAGAAAGCGAATGATCATCATTTTGTGAAGGTTTTTCTTTTAAACACAATTACCAAAGGTATTCAAAACTATCACGCCTCCCATTCAATATACGAATCAAACCATCATATATTTTTTCCAGATCAGCAACACTTAGATGAGCCTGCTGCAGCGCTGCCCACCGGTAACAGACTTGACCCATAAGTTTGCGCACTAGGACAAAGTCTAAGTGTGCTTACAGCACCGTAACATTATCATTATTCACACCACTCGTTTTCAGTTAACCTGCTTACTACCGTAATAATTATTTGTTTTAACTCTATACTCAGTGTATTTTACGAGGTAAACTCTTCAAACAAGGAAAATAAAAGATAAATTTGTGAGTTTAGAAAGCATAATATAACTAATAATTTTCATGATTTTTTGGAGGGGCTCTGCCCCCTCAAAAATATTTTTGAGGGGGCTTGGGCCCCCTTAGGCCTTATGGAGTCAGCGCCACTGGAAGTTGAATTCTCCATTAAAAAATCGGATTTTTCAACATTTATGCATATGTTCAAAATATAGGGCAGTTAATTGACTTAAATTCAAAAAAAAAAAAAAAAGAAAGCTATTTTTTGTAGGTTACAAAATGCATTATATTAAAAATATGAACTCAAAAAAGAAATCGCTCATGTTTTAAAATACAAGTGCATATATTTAATCATCAATTATTGTTCTTTATGTTTATGTGTTATAACCGTTATGATTTAAAAAATAATTTTCTTCAAAACTTCATTTAAACCTTATTTGCAAAAACCATTAAAAAAAATAAATAAAAATAGTTTTTTTTTTTTTTGCACCCAACTATTGCACATTTAATAACATTCCTCTGAGTTATAAATGGAACTGAAATCTGAAATTAGTTGTTTTGGTAGTGTTGTAAATTTCTTTTCATAACTCTACCAACTGTTACATGAGTTAGCTTATATGTAATAAAGTTATTGGCAATTTTTTTAAGTAAAATATTTTTTAAATGAGCATTTGAGAAAAATATTATCAAATACTCATTAATTAAGCCTCATTAATATTTATGTTTATGCATTACAAATATTGCAGTAACTAAAAATTGATTAGATTATACCGATTACACCTCTTAGCTTTATCATACTTGTGGACAGTTCAGGACACTTTTGCACAGCTTTGGACGGTAAAAACCACCTATCCTGTCCTAAACCAGTTTTGGACAGTCCAAAATCCAATCCTGTCTACAACGTAAGCTAATTTTACCAAAATTGTTCTGTAAGTACTTCAAGCATTGTACACGAAAAAAAAAAAAAACCTTTTCCAAAAATTATGATCCCAAAATCAAAATTGTTTTATATAGGAATGTGAAAGAAACATTTTATTTCTTCAGTATTCAGTCTTATTTCAGAAAAAAATATGGAATATATTCTTGACAGAAAATGCAAAATCCTGCACTGTCTCCATTCTCGGTACCTAAAAAGCGTCACCTCTGTTCCTCCTAACATTGGAGCATTCCGAGTGCTTTGACACGTTCCAAGTATCTCATTGCATTAGAAGCTATATTTTCCTTTAGAAGCTATATTTTCCTTTAGAAGCTATATTTTCCTTTAGACTAACAGCACATGGTCAATAGTGGAAGAGATAGCACTAAAATGTTGAACTCTTATATAGCCAATCATTTACGGGTTGTATTTCCAGGCATGGATGAGAATGGTAAACGAGTGAAAGTTAGGAAATCCAAAATTTCATGGCAAAAGGTAGAAGGTTTTTTAACACGTTGACTGCCACAGCAACTTTCAGAAATCTGACCTAAATTGAGATTTTGATTTAATTACATTACATTATTAACTACTCTAATTCTCATTCATTATCATCAAAAGCATAAAAAATGAAACCACCTACTGAAAAAAAACAGCATCCGACTAAACCATGTCGTATATGTACACAAACAAAAACACGGTGAGAATCTCATTATTTCTGTCCAGCCTATAAAGAGAAGCCAGCCCTTTGTGTGGAAGAATGTTTTCAGAAGTTCTACAAACAATAAAATATCATTTTATATCTTGAATTTGAATTAATTTTTTTTTTTTTTTTTTTTTTCGGTTTTTAATACATTTTCTGTTTGTGCAAGCCAGCATTGGTTTTTTGTTCTTTTCTCAGAAGCCATCTATCGATATTATCACTGATGTAGTCCAAGTTTAATCATAACTGCGTTAAAATGGCAAGTAAACAAGTATGAGATAACCCTTAGTTGGTGTCCTAAAAAAGAAAGCAATCTGTGAGTTATATATCTCGTAGTTAGCAGCCAACGTGTTAGGTTGCCATGGATTAATGTTATATTTTATTATGGTGGAAGCAGGTGGAGAGAATATTAAGAGTACAAACCGCATTTAATGGCAGCCTTGGAATATAAGCAGAAGAGATATAGGAAGACCACATAAAAGATTAATGGTGGCCAGAACAGGCTTATAGTCTTTAATCTTGGTGGAATATTGATTGTACGTGTTTTGTATGATTTAATTTTTTAAATAATTTTTCTTTTTGCTATGTTTTTAATGTTTGATTTTATATTTTAGTGAAAAGGTTTTGTGAACCTAGGAGACAAAGAAGGCCTTGGCTAATATGGTTAGTAAAGGAATTTATTGTATATTATGCATGATCATTTGGTCAAATGTGCTCATTAAAAAAAAACCTCCCTTTGGTTAACTTTTCAATGTTATTTATAAAACTTATCTATATCTATAGAACTTTGTCATTGGAGGATTTATCATAGGTAAAATTTGGAAAAAATGTTAATTTTCTAGGAAACAGCAAAGATTTATGACATTCTATAATAATGATTTCCCTTTTACTTTAAAATCTTAAAACATGTATAAAAGATGTTTTTTGTATGCATGTACGTTGTATGTGGGTCGGCTTGTGGCGTGATGGTTAGGCGCTGGCCTTCTATGCCTGTGGACTCAGGTTCTAACCTGGGGTAGCCATTTGATCGATTTTTGAGATGCAGAAAATCATCAGCGCCCATGTCATATGATTATGGGGCATGTAAAGTTTCCTTGGGTATTCGTTTGGCTTAGAATTCCCTCGGCAAAATTACATTCCTAGTGCAATTTCGTATCAAAGAGAGCCCAGGTGCCTCCATTTGGTGGAAACTGGGCATCCAAATAACCCGTGGCATTGACATCTGTGCCTTAATGATGGCACATGAAAGACTGGATACCGTATCAGGGGATTGCACTAGGTCTGCTAAAGGCTAAATAGTCTTAAAACGCAGCCCCCATTAGTAGAAGAAAAAAATGTTGTATGTGCTGTGTTCTGGTAAATCTATCACAGTAAATCTATCACAAGGATACTTATCCATGCCCAGGTACTTTCAATATTTCTTATCCCTTTAGATAAGAAAATGTTTATACACATTTGGGGGAAATCCCCCCTCCCGTGAAAATCCTGCTAATGTCACTGCGTTAAGATCAATTTTACTTCTATGGAGGAACGAGCATGAACAATCTGCACTCAGATAATCAAATTATACTGTACTTCAATAGGGTTGTAATTATTGAAATTAAAGGCAGAAAAGGTTGTTACTGCAGTGCTGTGAATAGTTTAATTTAATCTTCTTTGGGAGTTAGCAAATTCACCAAGATCCTCGTAGTTATACAAAGGGCCTATTGCTGATCATCACTTCTGTATTTTTATTTGCATAAATTTATATGAATATTAATAAAATGATAATTTCAGGTTTTATGATACGTCTAAACAAGGAATGGGAGCCCTGGTTATTCATTTTGCTAACGTGTTTTTAGCTGAATTTTTCCAAGGAGATCCTTGCACTTGGTAAATTTATAAATACTATGCATATTTTCTGTTTGAAAAAAAAAAAAAGACTGCATATATATATTGTAGTGAACAGTGGCGCCGACTCCATGGGGCTTGAGGGGGCCCGAGCCCACTCAAAAATATTTTTGAGGGGGCAGAGCCCCCCCCCCCCCAATAAATCAAGAAAATTCTAAGTTACATTATGCTTTCTAAACTCATAAATTTATCTTTTATTTTCCTTGTTTGAAGATAGTTTACCTTGTAAAATATATTCAGTAATGAATCAAAACAAATAATTATTACGGTTGTGTAAGCAGGTTAACTGAAAACGAGTGGTGCGAATGATGATAGTGTTACAGTGCTGCGAGTACTGTAAAAATTTGTTCCAGTGCGAGAACTTACGGGTCAAGTCTGTTGCCAGTGGGCAGCGCTGCGGCGCGCTCACCTAAGTGTTGCTGATCTGGAAAAATATATATGAGAGTTTGATTTGTATATAAAATGGGAGGCGTGATAGTTTTGAATACTTTTGGGAATCGTGTTTGAAAGAAAACCTTCACAAAATGATGATCCTTCCCTTCCTCGGAATCGACGTGTACCAAAGAAGTATGAAAACAATGAAGGCAGCTCGCCGCACACTTTCAAAATCCCAAAGGAAAACATTTGACTCGCGCTACTTATGCGAAATAGCTATAAACACGATTTTTTCTCCAGTATTCAGACCTAACGCGAATTCCTCACCGCAACACGAAAATTCTTGGAAGGGAATCGTGGTGTGTTCGTATCAGCTTTGTTATTGGTTACTAAAAAATTTTTTTTCATGAATGTATCTTTATCCTTTTACCATCGCTGAGAGTAGAAGTTCCCTTTTCATTTTAAATGCGAAAGTTAATGAAATATAATGACACCTAAGAGCGCTGTTTCATCTAAAGTTTGTGAAGATAAAAAGAGAAAGTTTCATGACAATTAAAGAAAAGCTAGAGCTTCTTGAAAAGCTGATGGTCAACTAAAAAATGCGTTGAAGGTAGCACGAGAATTAGGTATGAGTGATTCTTCCGTACATACAATTACAAGTCAAGAAAAGGAAATCCGTAAAAATTCACCGAGTAGTGTCTTGCAAAAATTTATGAAAATGGAAACTGCTCATGTATTGTGTACGAATATCATTAATTGATCGACTGTACAGTACAACTAAAGATGCATTTGCTTTTCTTACTATATACTGTGTCTACCGTATACCGATTTATTTTTTCTTTCTTTCCCATTAATCATTGATTTTGTACATCGTAGCAGTATTTTATGTTGAATAAAACGTTTTTTTTTTAAATACAAGTAAACATTCAGTTCTTTATGTAAGAGACAGTAATGTACAGTTAGTTAAGAGATGGTTTTTAACAGTTTGAGGGGGTGTTTACAAGTGTCTAAAATAATTGGGTACGTTTATAAAAAATTTTACACATACCCTTTTCCACAACGCGAAAATTCGACCTACGCGAGAGGTCTTCGAATGCATCCCTCGCGTAAGACGGGAGTTGACTGTACTACAAGGCAATATACATTGAGGTTTGTAAACTGGTGCAATTTTGCATTATTGGGCGATTTACATCAACTGGACGCACACAGGTCATTGCAGTTGAACAAGAGTGCTTGCTTTTATTAAACAGAGGTGAAAGAGAAGAGAACATTTTGAAAAATCAACTGAGTTTTTCAAAAATGACCTAGACATTGAGAGACTGCGTTTACACTTGAATATGTTAGCCGATATCACTAATGTAAAAACATCTGGTCTTAAAAAGCATGCGTAAATTAAATTTCCTTTTTACAAAAATACTGTGTGTGTTTGTATTTATTTCTTCCGTTTTTCGAAGCCAAAAAATATGTGTTGGGCTTGTCGAGTTTTCGAGGTTCTAATGTTGATTATATGATTTTAAAAAAACTTTAAAATTCACTATTTTTCATCTCAAATTTAGAAAATGTCCTGCGGCATGCCCCCTTTCTCCCGATAATTTTTAAGTCGGCGTCTCTGGCAGTGCCCTTCAATGCAAGTCAAGCGCCCTACCTTTTCCATGCCTAGCTACGGCACTGCATGACTCCCCATAAAATGGAACAAAAAAATGTCTCTTACTAAGACAAGTGACATGATCTAGTTGAACCAGAAAAATTTGCATACCAATTTTTGGATTGTTTTACTTTGAAAACGCCATGCCACATACTGTTTGTTTTTTAAATTATACACACCAGAAAATATGTAAATTGGCATTTTCAAGGCACAACAATCGACCTTTATTTGGGGGGGGGAAACCTCCATGGGATTACATAACCCCCTAAACCCCCGGTGATGACTGGGCCAGCCCCTCCAATGATTTTTGCAAGTCGGCGCCCCTGGTAGTGAATATGAAATGTATATTAATTAAAACATTTCAATTAGAGACTTAAGTATAAACTTCAATCAACTAAAATCATACATGGAAAGAACACCAAACACTACTTTACAAGAACAATATTTAAACAAAGAATCACAGTCCCTACTCCAAGAAGAACAAAATCTGTGTTAGAAAATATGCTAACAATGATACCACATATATGTCCATAATAATGCGTAAGTAATCAAGTGTCTTTCTTTTAGCAGTTCTCGGACAAATGTATCATACTTATCTACTTACAAGCCATCATATTTAATCTGGAGCAATCCTACTCACAGGTTTTTGCACTTTAAGTCCCAAAATTTAAAATTTGATCTGTAATTTTTTTTTACTTAGTGCTCAAAAGAGAAGGATTTTCAGGACTAAAATTGCTGTTCCTAGTACAGTAAACTCCCGATTAACATCGAGTCAATCAACAATCAGAAACATATATTCTCGCAGTAAAAAGCACAAATACCAATGGCTGTAAATTTAAACTCAGTTGTATTTGTGTCATTTATTTTATTTTTTGTACTTTCTTCATTGCAAAGACACTTTTAAACTTAATTGGTGTGAAGTTCTGTTGTGCAAAAATACAAAACATTTTAACTGTATTGTATATATTTTCACTGTTTAAAGAAAGTATTATGCATCAATACATCATCTTAGTTTTTTGAGGAAGAACAATTTTTACCTTTTTTGTCTCTGATTTTAGCCTTTTTGCCGGTTAAACGTGATTTTTATTATCTGCGGCACCTGCGTCTCCCAATTCCGCGGATAAGCAGGAGTTTACTGTATATGGATATATTTATCTATGGAATAAGCATGTCTTCCGTAAGAAAATTCTAGTTGCACCTCAAGGGTTCAGCCTTTTTTATTTTGTTTTGTTTGATTTTCATACATTCGGGACCATTTCACTGCTCCCAATAAATAAAACGAAAATAAGAATAAGTGCACCATTAATAATAGAACAAAGTATTTCCATGTAAACAATAGTTTAACTTATTTACCAATGTTTCAGAGAATTCTTATTTTACGACTTTTCAATAATTTCTTCTTCTTCTTTCTTTCTTTCTTTCTTTTTTTTTTTTTTTGAATTAATAATTTGAGTTGTTCATCTCCATCAAACAGTTTAAATTGTATTCATTGTAACAGGTAAAATATTCAAAATAACTTTGTTTTTCCCATTAGTAAAATTAATTCGATCCATTTTTTAGGTACATTGTTAGTTTCTTGCTAGATTCATCTATTGGTCTTCTTATTATTTTCATTGGTATTCGTCTCACACAACATATCTCAAGAAGAAAAGGTTGGGATCACTTAGTTTTTGGTGAATATGGTAAGATGTTTTTCTCCCCTTTCTCTGTGTGTGTGACTTTCAAACTCTGACATTTGCAAAAAATTTTAGTATGTTCTTACGTATTTTTTTATATTTGTATGAATTATGAAAAAGAGTGCCTCTCTCTATTATTAAGTCGCAGTAAACCTGGGATATCTAAAGCTTTTAAAAAATTGCAATACATATCTATTTTTTTTTCTTATATTTTATTTATCTTTTTAAGCAGATTTTTCAAACCTAATTGATAGTATAGAACTAGCATATATAAGAAGTTCCGAACATTTTGAGTTCTGTTTCTAAAAATTTTGGGCTGACAACATCATGCTTGCCAACTCTACTGTTTTTAATGGGAGACTCCCGTTTTTTACGTCAATCTCCCGATTTCCCGTTTTAACCCATTTTCTCCCTTTTTTTCAATCAATCATCAAAAAGTTTCAGTTTCTTCTCAATAGATGGCGCCCATTTCTAGTCATCCATCAATGCCAGGGGAAAGTAGAACTCCATATTATGCAGAAGAATAAGGGCTGAAACCAATTTTTCCTCAGGAGTAGGAATTCTATGACAATGAGGAACCTGCATGGGTCGGGTAATCGCGTAACGTTGACTGATTTGAATGGACTAATACTTAAAACTCCCAAAAATCAACTCAGTTTTTAAAAAACTGGCCTGGATTCTTCAAAATTACAACTTAAAGTTAGCTTAAAACGGAGCGAAGCTCACGTGACACAAAAAGGGGAGGAGCATGCATCACGTCAAGATTCAGTCCCTGGGTTACAATGGAACTGGTTCCAAAGGAGTCGAAACGAAGAGGATAGGAGTGCAGCGTGGATTTTCGTTGTTTATCGAAAACAAAGGTGCTCTTATTTTAATCTTCAGAAAAGGAAGAGTTGTACATCCTCGCTGAATCACCCATCCTCAACGCCCAAAATCCCGACAACAAGAAAATTTACTTTGAATTGGACATCAATATTTTATTCACAAGTAAATTACATCAAAGTACAATTGTTTACACAATATAATAAATACAGAGCATTTATTGACACCTCCATATGTCATGGGCGTAGGGTTTATTGAACCTCCCCCCCCCCCTTGAAAAATTCGACAGAAGAAGAACTTATTTTGAACTGTACATCATTAACTAATTCAAAACAAATTCACGTTAAAGTAAAATTTTAAAATTAATAAAGAAAACAAAAATGGAAGATTTATTTCCATATTTATAGATACCACTCAGAGTTTTACAAACTAGACTAGTGCCAGTGACTGCAAGGCCCGACTAACTAAAAGTGAGGTCTAAGGCCTACAGTGCTTTTGAAGCCCCCCCCCCCCCCCTCTCCCCCTCTATTCTATCACTTTAAGCCAACGCAAAATAATGTTTAACATTTACTTTAAAGATTTTTTTTTTTTCATTTTCACAAAAAATACATGATTTTTTAATGCTGTGTACAAGTTTTTTAAAAATTCAGGGCCCCTTAGGAAGAGGGATCCCAGGCCCAGGCCTAGTAGGCCTGTTCCTTAGTTAGGCCCTGAGTGACTGTCATACAGTGTTGCCAGATGGTCAAATCCAGATTTCCCCAATTCCCTTCCAGCTTTTCCCCAAAAAGCGGTGTTTTCTATCAAAATTCCCCAAATTCAAAAATTATTTTCCACTAATATTTTCATAAAATGAATCGACTTCCTCCAACTTTTTTGCCTCTTGAAATTTTTTTTTCCCCAAATAGCCAAATTTTCTTACAAAATTCCGCAACTTTTTTTCTTCCCATTTTCGATTTTTTTTTTGTCTTATTTATATTTCTTTTTCTTTATCTTTACTAATAATAAAGTTGAAAGTCTCTCTGTCTGGATATCTGTGACGCGCATAGCGCCTAGATCGTTCGACCGATTTTTATGAATTTCCCCAGAGAGCACCGGATTTCCCCAAAATGGGGAAATTTCCCCCAATCTGGCAACACTGCTGTCTCAGCTTGCAAAAAATGCTGACACTCATAAAACAGTATTTGTGATCATCAACGAGCCAGAGCAAATTAACACTACTTGCCATTTTAGCCATGAAAAATAATGACGCTCAAAAAATAAATTAAGAAGATATCAAACAAACTGCTAGTGCCCCAAAGCTAGGAATAAGATACCTCTCCCCGCATGGAATATGGGGGAATAAACCTTTTTAATTTAACACTTTATAACATTAAGCAGACATCAACTTTACCTTTTTTTTTTAAATCTTTGATCGTCAAATTTACGCGCTCCCCCTCCCCCTAATGGTGTTGTTTCCATCAGTCAAAAGTACTACTTTTAGTCACTGAAGTTAATAGAATGAAAAAGAAATAACACGGAGTCAGGAAAATCTTTTATTTTCAAAACGTTTAATTTTTATTTAATTTTTCAAAATGTCCGATTTTTCAAACAAGGCGTGGTCTTTATGACATCACAAGTGATGAACTTTGGCGCGCACTCCACTAGCACGCTGAATGTTTACGCTTGCTGTCTAGCGCGTTTCCAGGTTATGATAATTCAGAAGCAAATTAAATATTGTGCTCTGCGCTAATGGCATCACTGAATGGTATTGCATCACTTGTGATGTCATGTGCAGAAGCGTAAAAAAAGGAAATTGAATCTGTGCACCGATTAAAATAATTTTTAAGAACATTAAACTTTGTCAAATTATTTTAAAAATGGTCAAATCCTATGTTTTTAATCATGCTCTTTCAGGAAAAATATTTCTTTTAAATTTCGGAAAGAACCCTATTCTCTTTGTATCTTTCTTTTTTTTATTTCGGCCAGTTCAAATTGATATTATTGATCTGAAATATTACACGTAATGTGTTAGGTTCATTAATATTCATTATTTTTGTACTTTTAAAAGCTTATACATGTTTTCAGATTGATTTCAATGCGCGCTGAATTAATTTTTTATTGCTTGTTTTTTATCTTGTACAGTGACATTTTACAGATAAATATAATTTAGTTTTTTAACAGTATTCCTTTTTTCGAAAATTGCTTTTTAAAAGCTAACACTTAATAAATATAAATAAAAGTTTCATTTACTAGTTTTTTAATATTTAGTACCTATATAATTCCGATTGTTTCATTCATTAACAATTAAATTACTAAGACGTTCGTCTATTGTGCACTGAAGTTGCAACGAACCAACTTCATTTCTTTGTTCGTATGGGCCCGGATTTTGAGCACAGAAGTTAGAGCAGAGCAAAGTAATACGAATTAATAAGTGAAAACTGTATTAATCTTTACTGTAATTACTTTCGAATCTTGTACTTTTTTCAATATATTTTGAAGTAAAAAAGAAATGTGATTTAACATTAAAAATTTTTCAGAATTAATTATTTCTTCATTGCGTTTCTTCCGCATTTTTATTGTTTGCTCCTAAAGTATTTTATCCATTTATTATTACTAGGGGGCTATCGCCCCCTGCTCGCTATCGCTCGCCAACCCCCGGAACTGCTTACGCAGTTCCCTGTGGATCGCTTCACGATCCATGCTCGCTTCGCTCGCTCGCTGTATGCCAATACATTAGCCTAGCTAAAATTTTCCGTAAAAATTAAAGTTGGTAATTGCATTTAGGTCACCATCCATTTAACCAATATGAAAATTACGTTCATAATGTTAATTTGTCTGCTTTAGCCAGATTTTCGACAGTTTAACTTTGCTGTATGTAAGATGACTGCCTTGGCAATGTGCACAACTTTACCATTATAGATACAAAAGTGTCTGTCATTGCTTTGGAGAGTTTGCACTTCTACCTGTTGGTCCGCGGAAGGTATTTTATTTCCCTTCTACCACCCATTGGAAAACCAATGAAGGCATTCCCCTATCCGCCACCTGGGGACGCGCCCTCTAGGGGTTACAGGCTCCCCCGAGGGATGTATTTACATTATTTACACTCTTATATATTTACATATTTACACTCTTATATATTCTAATCTGAGAAAACTTCCTCATATACACAATTAAAAATGTCCCGTTTGGGAGCCACAACTGACACTGCTTCAAAAGATCTTGTTCTTGATAATGCCACATAGAGCTGGCCATGACTAAAAACAGGCTCAGAGAGCACCAAACATATTTTCTCAAACGTTTGTCCTTCTTGTTGTTATTCTGAATCCTTGCCACGTCACGAACAAAAAATGGTTTAACTAAAAACGCGAAAACTCGCCAAGGCTACTTTGCTTGCACAATACTAAAACTACTATAACCCTAAACAAATTTGGCGAAACCTTTCAGCTGAGAATAAAAGGAATAAAGTAAATTCTTTCTCGGTTATTCATTTTGAACTGAACTGTCGTACTGAAGCAGAGAATAGACGACGCTCAAAGCGCCTACGCGTTCAAAACAACATTGCCGATGAACATGATTGTGGAGCAATGTGTGAAGAATGCGAATTTTGTGGTGCTCTTTATTGGCAGAAAGAGCGTAATACTGCAAATAAATATACTAAATGTTGCCATGACGGAAAGGTGCGGTTACCGGCATTGTGTGACGCACCTGATCTGTTGAAGGAACTGCTGACTGAAAATTCCCCAGCCGCTAAAAATTATCGGCAGCGAATCAGAGAATACAACTCTGGAAATGGCTCGTCTTAAATTGGATTCAAGAACGGTTTCCTGCCTTCTTTGAGCTTTTCTTTGCTGATTAAGGTTGAAATGGGCCACAGCCCGACTCAAACTCATCTCAAAAAAAAAAAAAAGTTCGTTGAGTATTCTGTGATTCAAGATTTCAAAACAACGTAGAAGTTTGTTTACATGATTTATCGGCGAAGTGTTGCCAACAGAGGTTTAGAAATTCACCCCTTCATTTGCCGGCACGTAAGAGAATTATATATATAGATGTTTATTCATGAATTTTGCAGACTAGAGATGCTGATGCAAATCAGTCAAAAACCCATTTTTTTTTTTTTAATCTTAAAGATTACTCAAAATTTAAATCGAGACTTTTGATTTCAATAACTATTTTGAATGCAATAGTTGAAGCAGAGCAAAATGAAATAAATCGCAATACATGAAAAATAACATTCTATCATCAAAGAAAATAAACTCGTTTCAATTCAAAGAATTAAAAAAAAAAAAAGAAAGAGTAGTGATCAGGGATAGCTTTTATAAAAAGCAAAACTATTTTATATAATCAATATACAATTATGTTAGTTTCTACAAAATAATTTTTGCAACAGAAGAGTGAAAAATAGTTTAGTTTTTTTTTCTCTCTCTCTCTCTTTTAAATAGTGTTGATGGCATTGCACTATTTTTTTTATCTTCTCCTCTTGGTACACAAAAAATATTCAACTTGTTGTTCACGATGCTGAAGGTTTCAATGAGGTACAGTGTTACTTGCAGTTCGGCAGTTTGTGCGTGTAGTCATCTTGAGAATGCTAGCGAAGTTCTATATACTCACGTGTGTCCAGTGCCAGAAGGAGCGGGGAGCGAGAATGAATCTTGACGTCATCAGCGGAGATCGGGAAACTAAGGGGGCGGGGCTAATCGGGAAACTTTAAGAATTAATTAAAAAATAACTAGCAGCCCGAATGAACTGAAACTGGTGTCTATCGTTATAAAATGGCCTAAATTTTCATTTAAAAAAATTTAAAAAATGCATGCAGGTTCCTCATTAGGCTAGAGAAAGCCAAAATTGGTTTTCTGCACCAACTTGCAACAAAGCTACATTATGCGCGATCCTGCGCCATTTTTTCCTGAGCACAATATGTAGGAATGCCAGAAAAGAGTACAACTTAAATACTCCATTTTCCCTGTTTTTATTTGTATGCTACAAAAATTGGAATTTTTTTTTTTTTTGGAAAATCTGACAATTTCCGATTTTTATTCTTTTTTCGAAATTTATTTTTTAGTTGGTGCTGAATTTATTTTGCACTAGAGGAATTGGCTTCTTGAATTGCTTTTAATTTATCCAATTAATAACTCATTTTGTAAAATTTTATTTTTTGAAACTTTCCACCTTTGCATGTTCAAGGAAGCACGTGCTTTGCCGAAAATTTCAGCCGATTTCAATTTTTTTGCATCTTGAAAATATTTGAATTATTTTGAAAGTTGGTCAGCATGTGCTACACAACACCCACTTATTTTACATTTTATTTCAATATATTTTTCTGTATTTTCCCCGGATTTTTGTAATTAAATTTTTGTAGTTACGTTTAAAGAGAAATTGGGGAATATACCAAATTTTAAGCAAATGCATTCTTTATTATTTGATTTTTCATTCGCAGTATTTTTTACATTTGTTGTATTTGTACTAATTAGCTCAAATGTTAGAAGAATTCCTATTTTATATCAAACTTAATATTCACAGCATTTAAAAGCAGAATATAATAATATCGATGTGAAATATGTCACTGGTGAATCATCTATGTATGTTTTGTGAAATCTCCTGCTTTTTTTCTTCAAAGGTTGGCAAGTATGCAACATATTCTAAAACTAAAAAATTATTTGAAGAAAAAAAACTTTTAAATTGGTTTTATCAATGATTTGAATAATTTTTATATGCATATTTGAAGAGTTTTACAGGGGGGAGGGAGGGGTTCCTCATAGTTTCAGAAAATTTCTTCAGAAAATTTTACTTGAGAACACTATCACCCCTGTATATAGGGCTTCAAATACTTTATCAAAAGGGCCACTGTAACCCCTTTGTGTCTTGCTCCGTGAGTTTTGTTGCATTTGCATCAGGTAGCACAGTGTTGTATTTAATGTTATTTCATTACTTGTTTTAAAGCTATGAAGTAGGGATCAAACACTGTCCAAAGATGAAGTACTGTCTTATACAAGTCACTTACAGAATGCCAATATTTTTGCAATTAGAACGTAGGAATTTCCCAAGTGTAAAATTTACGATTTTCTACAAAGTTGTTTGGTTTACAAAGAATTGTAAGAATATCTGTGTTTATCATATTGTTTTCTTTGAATAGCAAAACATAAAAGCTCTCAAATTTGTTTCATTATTTCAGGAAAAGCTCCTTATGTTTATGCATGGTTATCTCAATGTGCTGTATATATTGCTCTCATGCTTATTGAGAAAATACTCATTACCCTTCTTATACAATTGAAGTTTTGGGATCAGGTAATTAATTTGTTTTATAAATTATTTTATAATAGAGCAAAAGCAAATGTATGTGTGCTTAGATATTTTCAGACAATTTTTATCATGACAGATTATTATTGTTATTAGTTCCTCAGATTTGTTTTCATATTATTGTTCATGAATTTTCTTAAATTGCTCTTTTGTTTAAAAGATGAATCCAAAAATTGCAATATTTTCACTGGAATTTCAATTAAAGTTTCAAAAATGTTCATTAAATGTTATTTTAATCTCAAAATTGGATTTATATTTCATTGGCAAATGAAAAAAACTTGATTTTGCTCAATATCATGAAACGAAATGCTTAAAACATGTTTTTAAGCTGACACTTTGAAAGAAAACAAACTTAAGTATATATTATGTACTAGTGCTGGGCGATGTTGCAGATTTTAACATCGCGATACATCGCGAGTAAACATCGCGATATTCCGATACATCGCGATATTTCGATGTATTTTCTTTTCATTAAATCAAGGGTGTCCACCAAGGGGGAGGGGGTGGGGTAAGGCGCAAGGTCTGAAAAAGCATGAGCCACATAAAAACACAGAAGATTCATTTTAATTTCATATTTTGGAAGACATTCCCCATTTAAACAATGACCCCAGTCCACTGCGCATTTTTTGTGCGGGGGGGGGGGGGGAGTCAGAGAAGGGGTTTGACTTAAAGAAAGAAGTAGCAAGGTCAAGGTGAAGGGGAAACGTTTTGATTAGAGGATTCAGAGTCTTGGTTGTTTCTTTTCTTTTTTCTTTTGAGTGGAGAAGGAAAAACTAAAAAAAGGGAAGGACTAAAAAGTTTGTGTCCTAGAATTTCGGGGGGTATTTGTCCCGACTGTCCCCACCCTGTCTACGGCCCTGCCAACGACATAATATCACGATGCTTCGCCATTGGCTGCGAGAAGCGATGCTTGGACTTCAGTCACCGAGTCATCATAAGCCGCGATGTATTACAGGCAGTTCTTTCGACGCATCGCGGTGTATCAGCGAGTAGTCTCGCCGAGTCATCCGCGATGTATCTGCGAAGGCAGTTCTTCCGATGCATCGCGGTGTATCAGCGAGTAGTCTCGCCGAGTCATTCGCGATGTATCTACGAAGGCAGTTCTTCCGATGCATCATGATGCATCGCGGTGTATCAGCGAGCCGGGGAGAATCGTGTTGGATGGGAAGGTATGATTGAAACTAACTCTTGCCCAAACAACGTAATACATCTAGCAGAGTGAAATTGGAGTTCGTGAAACAGTATAATTGAAGACTAATAGCTCATTAAACATCAATTAATTTATTAAAAGATTAAAAACAAAGTATATGGCTTTGACAAAAAGTAAATAAGGATAAGTATATCATTATTGCAAATACCCCGTTGACCTAGACTAATAAGTGTTATCAGTTGACCCGACTATCGTTCATGAGGAACGAAGTCTTCAATGGACAAACGTCATACTACTTCAATTAAACAAAAATAAAAAGGCTAACAGCCTAAGCTTGCTGAACAGACAGCAAGTTGGCTTGCCTGACATGAGCCAACGCGTCTAGGCTGTGCAAGAAGTGAGAGAGAGATCAACTGATAACAGCTTTGCTTATATTCAGAATCTCATTAGCATATCTTCACTTCAATGCTACCTGATCGTGATCTTCAGTGGCCAAGCCCGAAGCGTGTGTACGTGACGTCACATGTTCAAGAAGAATCGACGTTAAATTAGTCACGTCATGGGCAACGCCCACTACACGTGCCGTTCTCTATTCCAAGACTAGTTACGTCACGGATTCTAGCGTTCATTAAGGAACAATGATATGAAAACTGCAAATATGTAAAATGTTATCTAACATACAAAATGATAATAAACCTTCACTTAGATTGACATACTATGTCTATCAAGGCCTCCCCATTATCATTTTGATAATCTAAAAAAATTTGAAAACTATAATATTAAACAATCTTTAAAAATTTAGCCATATCCTTTTACAAAACACAATAACAATGTTAATAGAACAACAACAATTATTAGAACACTTATTTCAGCATTAACAAAAAGGAATTCCGGAGATCCGTAACGTCCGAGAAACACAACATCAAAAAACAGTTCATGTTCGAGGAAAGTTCATCTTGTTAAATCAATTTAAATTTCTTCTCAATTGAAAGTTCCTTGTACACATTTGTCTGAAAAACATGAAAAAAAATACACAAGTAACTGTTCAAATCAGCATACGTAATACATTATAAAAAAAACTCTAGGATTTCTAATATTTATCAATGATAAAATTGAATTTTTGAAAAAAAAAATTGATATACTATGTTTGAGTTCTATTTTAAACTTCTCATAAGGCATTCTTCATCGCTAAGAGAAACTCAAACAATTTTTTTTTTTTCAATTTATCATAAACTTTTGGTCCTTTAAAAATTTGACCCTTAAAGTTGTGACCATTTAAAATTCCAGTTTTAATATTTTTATACTTGTTAGGTAAAAAAAAAATTTAAAATATTTCGAAAAAGTAATTTTAACAATTTTACAATTTTTCTGTTCAAAAATTAATTAACCCTACTCACTTCATCAATTACCCCACTGGAAAACGATCTAGTGGCTTTTACTTGACTTTTAACGAAGATAACAATCAATCAAATTGTTCACCTTGTAAGAGATTTAACATGAAAAATATCATATGATGTAAGTGCAAATACGAATAGTCAAGAGTTACAAAAAACATTTTCAAAATTTGGGGGAAAAAAAATTTCTTAAAAACAATGTTATTTTTGTTCACAATAAATATTTTCAATAAATGTTTGCAATTCAAAACGGGTTTGAGATTTCGTGAAAATATCTGCCAAATTTTCCTTACTTCGAATATATTTAATGTCAAAAACATTTTTACAAACTAGATCTCTAATAAAAAATAGTTTCACATCTATGTGTTTGCTTCTATGGTTTTCAATAGGTGAATTTACAAAATCAATTGATGCTTGATTGTCAACAAAAAGAATAGATTTAAATTTAGATCTTTTGATTACTTTATTTTCGATGCATTCATCTAATACCCTATCAAACCACATCAATTCCTTAGCGGATTCTGTCATTGCAACAAATTCAGCCTCCATAGTGGATAAGCTTACACTTTTCTGTTTAAATGTACGCCATTCAATCGGCGATTTGTCTAGAAAAACAATTTGTCCGCCTAAGGATGTGCGATCGTCTCGATTTGACGCGAAGTCAGAATCCGAGAAAGTAATCAATTGAATTTTGCTGCATTGTAACTTTAGTTCTAAATCTCTCGTTTTCCAAACATATCCGAGTAATTTGACAAGGCCATTCCAATGAATTATACCAGGATTTGATTGGAATTGACTAAAAATATTTACTGCATATGCGATGTCTGGACGAGTTCTATTTGCTACAAATGCTAAGCAACCTACTAAATTTCTATACGGATATTTTGTCATTTCTTTTACTTCATCAGTTTTAGGACAATCAACATTTGAGTAAATGACTCCTTTGCTAATGGGTAAAGATGCTACAGGAATGTTAAAATTTTCGAAACGTTCATAAATTTCCTGAATATATTCCAATTGACTTAAACACAAATCATTTTCTTCGTTTAAGAAATCTACCCCTAGCAATTTGCGTGTTTTTCCTAATACTTTTAGATCGAAGTATTCATTCAACATGTTGATTGCGCTATTTATATAACATTCATTTTTACCAATTAAAACAATGTCGTCGACATAAAGAAGTAAAATTACATATTCATTGAAATAAACACAATTACAACTTGAAAATTTAGAAAAACCAATTTTACACAAAACTTTTTCCATTTCATAATACCATAAACGGCCACTTTGATGTAAGCCGTATATAGCCCTTTTGAGTTTACAGTATAAATGTTCTTTACCTTTAATTTCAAAACCTGGAGGTTGTGTCATAAATATGGTTTCCTCTAAAGGTGCATACAAATACGCGCATTTAATATCACATTGAACATGCATCCATTTTTCACATACTACCAATAGTGCGAAAAAAAATCTAATTATGCCGAATTGGACCACCGGAGAGTAGGTCTCCCAAAAATTTAGGCCCCTGATCTGAGTATGACCTTGAGCACATAATCTACTTTTGAAACGTACTACCTGGCCTTCCTCATTTTTCTTTACCGAATAAACCCATCTCGATCCTATTGGTACCGTATTTTCAGGCAATTCAGACAATTTCCACACCTCGCGATTTAACATCACGTCATATTCCTCTTTCATTGATACCTTCCATTGATCCCATTCTTTTGATTTTAATGCCTGTTTGTAAGTACTCGGAACTTTAATATCCTCCGCTAGTCATGAAGAATTCAAATCTACCTTTGGTCTATTAGCGGAAATTTCACCTTCAAATAGGTCCTTACCTACGAAACTAAACATATTTGGATCATACGCGATATTATGTTTATTGCAATATTTGTGAACATCATGCATGGATCTTAATCTGGTATTTTTCCCTTTCTCAAAAAAATAAATATCATTCCTAGAACTATCCGTCCTGGGTCTAACTTTTCTAACCCAAGTTACACTTTTTAAAGGTTTACTTTTCCCGTCAACTTCGCTTTCTGATTCTGATTGTAATTCGCTTTGACTAGTTTCCCCCTCCTCACTGAAAACAGATTCTTCTGCCGTCTCGTCAAGGTCAGAACTTTCGACTTGAGTGAGAGGCCAATTTGGGGTGACTTTTTCTTTCTCTTTTACGTTCGCGAATTCATCTTTGTAGAAAGTGTTTTCTTTGAAGGACACGTCTATGGATTCTATAATTTTATTGAGTTCAGGAACAAAAATACGATATCCTTTTCGTTTAAAAGCATAACCGACCAACACTCCTTTTTGAGCTTTTGCATCGAGTTTATTTCTTAAATTCTTTTGTATAGCTACGAATACAACTGTGCCAAATGCTCTTAAATGACGAGCCGAAGGTTTTCTGCCTCCGTACAGTTCAAAAGGTGTCTTTTTCTGGTTTTTGTGGCAGACGCGATTCCACGTATAGACAAAATATAACATGGCTTCAGGCCAGAAATTTTGTGGTAATCCGCTTTCTTGAAGTATTACGCGAGTTGCGTTAGCTACCACCCTGTTAAAGACTTCCGCTACTCCATTTTGCATCGGAGTAACTGGTACAGTTAATTCGTGCTTTATGCCCTTTTCTTTACAAAAATCATCAAACTCATTGTTTACAAACTCAGACCCATTATCTGTTCTTACAAATTTTACATTTTTACCAATAAAGTTTTCTGCTCTTAAAATATGGTACTTCAAAATTTCAGGAGCTAGGCCTTTATTACAAATTGGATAAAGTGAACATCTCCGAGAAAAATCATCGATTATGGATAAATAATATCTTTCTCCATTCCTTCCCTTGACACTATATGGTCCCCAAACGTCAGCGTGAAGGAGTTCAATCGGTCGTTTCGACCGAATATTATCTATAGACTTAAAACTAACGCGTTTGAACTTTCCGATTTTACAATTGTCACAATTTAGTTTTATACTTTTAAATTTGGGTAAACCATTAACGGATTTTAAATCACCGGTTTGTCTGATAGAATCTACGTTCACATGAGCAAATCGCTTATGCCAAGTTTTCAAATCTACTGAATTATTTTCAGGAATGGGATTCTTATCTACATGATTATTCTCAGAGATTTCATTATCCACAGTTTCAACAATATACATGCCATTTTCAAGTTTTGCTTTAAAAATTGGACCCTTTTGGCTAGATACCTCCACGAAACCTCCTCCCCCTACAAATTTTGCACCTCCCTGGTCAAATTTAGTACCAGATAAAATATTACGACGTAATTGGGGAGAGTACAATACATTTTGTAAAATTACAGTTTTTTCACCAAAATTAACTTTAACATCTCCTTTTCCGACAATTGGAAAGGTTTTCTCCTTTACTGCTACCGCCATACGAACATCGCGAACTTTCTCAAAATTCACGAACCAGTCCTTTCTAAAGGAAAAATGATGAGAGGCGGCTGTATCAAAGGTAAATAGGTTCCTAGATCGCCCTGTGCCTGAATGACTTAAATTAGCTTCAGAGACAAAATATAATTCGTACTCACGTCTGTCGTTGGAAAATGACCGTCTCCGTCCTTTGGAATTCCATCGGCGACCTCGACTTCGGTTTCTACTTCGGTTCCATCGATTGGGTCTGTCACTCCTCTGCTGGGGTGAGACTTCTCGGGGATAACCTCGTTGAGTCGTTTGGTGGTTCCGTGGTGGATGACACTTTTTCCGTCTTGGGCATACACGCTTAATGTGGCCTTGTTCGCCACACGAGTGGCAGATAATCTTTGTCATATAAGCATATGTATTGGCTTCTTTCTCCATATTAAGGTTCTGGCGACCCTCTTCTACTATCAGATCAATGACAACCTTATCGAATCTAAACTCAGGTGCAGGACGGGTGAGAATGTTCTGGACAATATTGTCATATGATCTAGGTAAATTTTGGAGAAGGTGAAACGTCAGGTAATCCTCGGGAAACTCTGGATAAGCTAATTTTATGTTATCAAAAATTCGTTGAAGGCGAGCGGCGAATAAATTTTATTTTTCTCCCTTTTCAAGATGGCACTGATTTAATTGATTAAAATTTTGCATTTGAACGCATCGATTATTAGGGAAGAAATGATCCCTTAATTTCTTCCATGACTCCGCAGGATCTTCTATATTTTCAATGATTTTCTTTAAACTTTGGTCGATATTTAAAAAAATAATTGACAGCGCGGCTCTTCTTCGTATTTCGTAATCGCGAACATCTCTAGCGGTGATTTCGGCTTCCTTGCTGATAACGGGCACTTTTTCCGATCCATCTACAATGAACCACGCATTCCTGTCCATAAGAAGGAATTTTGCATTTATTGCCCATTCCGTATAATTTTCATTCGTAAGTGGCTCTATGGTAACCCCAGAAGTAGCCATTATAAATCTTGACTTTTAAATTCGCATGCGCGATAAAAAGAGTCTTGGATGAAAAAATCCTACAGTTCCATTAGGTAGAAAAAGAGTTCACTTCCAAAAAATTTCCGCTTCAAATATCAACTAGTGTAGCTTTTCCACAAACATCCGAGATCTCTATGAAATTTCGTAATTTGACTGAAAAACATCGGTAAAGGAAACGACTAACACCATTTTCTTACACATCGCTTGTTACGGCCTCCCCGAATAAAACTTTCTTGCACAGCGGTATTTGCTCGAAAAAAAATAAAATTTTATTCTCAAAAAAATTTACAACTGATTCACTTTCAAAGAACTCTACAGGGGAAAGGCAATCTGGGCCCGTAACCCCTTGTTGGATGGGAAGGTATGATTGAAACTAACTCTTGCCCAAACAACGTAATACATCTAGCAGAGTGAAATTGGAGTTCGTGAAACAGTATAATTGAAGACTAATAGCTCATTAAACATCAATTAATTTATTAAAAGATTAAAAACAAAGTATATAGCTTTGACAAAAAGTAAATAAGGATAAGTATATCATTATTGCAAATACCCCGTTGACTTAGACTAATAAGTGTTATCAGTTGACCCGACTATCGTTCATGAGGAACGAAGTCTTCAATGGACAAACGTCATACTACTTCAATTAAACAAAAAAAAAAGGCTAACAGCCTAAGCTTGCTGAACAGACAGCAAGTTGGCTTGCCTGACATGAGCCAACGCGTCTAGGCTGTGCAAGAAGTGAGAGAGAGATCAACTGATAACAGCTTTGCTTATATTCAGAATCTCATTAGCATATCTTCACTTCAATGCTACCTGATCGTGATCTTCAGTGGCCAAGCCCGAAGCGTGTGTACGTGACGTCACATGTTCAAGTAGAATCGACGTTAAATTAGTCACGTCATGGGCAACGCCCACTACACGTGCCGTTCTCTATTCCAAGACTAGTTACGTCACGGATTCTAGCGTTCATTAAGGAACAATGATATGAAAACTGCAAATATGTAAAATGTTATCTAACATACAAAATGATAATAAACCTTCACTTAAATTGACATACTATGTCTATCAAATCGCGAAGGCCCCGAGCGTGCGCAATCTTGCCGAATCATTATGAGGCTGTTCTTCCTTCCGACGCATCGCGGTGTTTCAACGAACGCGGTCTTTCGCAAGCATCGTGGTTCGCTCAGACGTTCTGATGCCGTTGGAAACATCGCCGCGCATCACGATGTATCGTGATACATCACGTTTCACCGGGAATCGCGGTGTATCGGAAGAACAGTAAATATAAACACCGGCGTGGCGATGATTGCTTGACACCGGTGTTTTGCGATGTATCGATGTATCGCCCAGCCCTATTATGTACACACATATTATATATACTGTCAGCTCCCCTTAATCGGGTAACGGATGAACGAATACCCTGCTGATACAAATAAAATCTCCCAGAACCGAATATTTCCCCATAGGTGTAATGTTAGAGATCCCCGCTTAATCGAATAATTTCCCTGGTTAATCAAATAATAGTGATCAGCTTTCGCATATATTTTGCTGAGAAAAATTTTGAATACGTTTAAAATGAATTAAATATAAGAGCAATTATTGACCTAAAAAGTTAAAATAGTATTTTTTGTCAAACAACAGGCGGGAAAAATAACATTCATATTCCATCAAAGCATTTCCACTATACTCTATCTAGTTTCTTTTATTGTTGCCATTACCAACAGACAGTCGATAAATTAAAAAACACAAGGAAATATAAACATAACTAACGATAAGAAATTGAGTGAATTACTTAAAATACAGTAATTGAAGCTAGAAAAGTGTTCTCAAAATACTTTAAGCAAAGAACTCACTATTGTGAACTTTCTCCATAACATATGAACTGAATAAAGGTGTGGAAACAAAGATTTAATACCTCAAGTTGTAAGTTACATATTTATAATTTTCATACGTGCTTTTTTTATTATAGTATATACTTAATTTTTATCCTTTTTTTTATTACTTAGCTTATTTAAAATGCTTTTTAAGGAAAAAAATTTCTTCTATTACTTGGATATTGATTTATTATTCCGTTTTAAGACAAAAGTTGTTAACCAGGAAAGGTAGAAAAAACTTCCCCACTTAATTGAACAATATTTCTTGGAACCGGTGGTATTCGTTTAAGCAGGGTCGACAGTATATATATAATATTTTTTTTTTTTTTGCGTTTTGGGAACAGGTAGTTAATTTGTCTTTGTAGATGCCTATTTTGTCCATTTACTTTCTTGTGAAATATCAAATAAAAAAATTTTACTTATTTGTGACAGATTCTTCAGAATGTGGATTTATTTTTGCAGATATTTTATTGCACAAAATGTGTACCAAACATTCTTTATGGAATTACATTGCTGTGTCTGCAATGTTTTCACACTTTAAAAAAAAAAAAAACTATTAATTACTTAAAAATGTATTTGATCAGTGAGAAATTGCTTTTGTATAGTTTTACATAATAATGCTTTCGTTTCTTCTCCAACTAAATTATGTCTGAGCTCCACTATTGTTTCATTAATGTATGAATGAAATTTTAACTATGAAAGATGGAAGCAAATTTACATTATTCAAAATTGTATGTCCATTTCTATCAGAATAAATAATTTTAGCACATTTTACTGACATAAACCATTGTGCTGAGTGATGTCCAAACTTCATTCTTACATGTTCTGCTATTAACCTAAAAGTTATTGCTTATACAGTTTTTGAAATCATATCCTATACTATGAGGTGAAATATTGATGTTTTTTAAATTGTGTTTAAGACTCAATAATTAAAGGAGTTTGCTCAATGTTGAAACATTGTCATGGCATGTTTATTGGCTGGTTGAATCATCATCATGTATGACTTTTGGCCATAAAGGTTCTTTTATAGTGTCATTGTAGCTAAAAATACTCTATAATATAACTACCAAATTTTCTATTTTTATGAAAATAAAAAAGATATAGATATTTTTTTCCCCAAAAGTAAAACTCTGTATCTACCCCCGTTTAGTTATGAAGATTTTTATTCCATTTTCTGCCCAATTCAGGTTAAAATAAAAATCTTGGCCAGTGTTAACGATAAGGGAGTGATATACTTGATGCAAAAAAAAATCTAATAGCTTTTATTTTAATAGCTTGTTTTAACTTTTTAAAGGTGTCTGTCTGGTGTAACTTTTTTTCTTTTGAGTTGATACTTTTAAGTCAGAAAACAACCATTTTTAAGTATCTTTTTTTTAATGATTTTTATGAGGAAACCCTTGAACAGATCTTTGACATTGTTATCCTTTTATGTAGTTCACTAGTTGATGTACATAAATTTATGTACCTTTTAAACTTTTAATTTTGTAAATATCACTGCACTGCTGGAAAAACATACTATTCTGTTGAGAAATTGATATTCTTAAAAGAGGAAGGGGGTCATTAAAACAAAGTCACGAAATTTCTTTTCTGAAATTTTGAAGATGCCTGAATTTTAAGAGCCATCCAAGTGGTAAGCTTGAGATAAAGTTCATGGATTTGATAATTTAATCTGTGCAGGGAAGCAACAAAGAATTAAGGTTGACAATCCAAGGAAAACAGTGAGAGGGAAAATCGAAAAATGTATCTATCTTTATTATTGAAGTTTGAAAATTGGTCTAAATGTAACAATTACTGTGTCAATTAAATTGTGGAATTTTACAGGTGAGAAAAATAATCATGTCTCCTATCACCGATCCTAAAGTAGAAGTAGCGATTGTGGTCCTTATTATACCTTTCATTATAAATGTAAGTAAGTTAATGCAGTAATATAAAATATAGATGTATTTGGTTAATATTATTACACACTACATGGTCATCAAAATAGAACAAATCCAGCTGATGCTCGATTTTTACGAACTGTTAATTTGTGAGCATTCACAATGTTTGGAGCTATTTGTTAGTCTCGAAAAATCAGTTTAAACAATGTAATTTTTCTTTCTATTTTATGAGCTGTAAATGGCAAAAATCTCTCTTTTTTTTAAAAACTTATAGATTATTCTACGTCAAATCACCCAAATTAAAAAGTCGACCATACTGTCATGTCTCTGATCTTGTCCATTATTTTTTTATGAATAGATATCTATGAGAAAAGCTCAAATTAATTGTTTTAGATTTTTTTTTGAATAAAAACTAAGCTTTAGAGAATTTTTTCTAAAATTTAATTTTTGATTGCTTTTCGGAGTCGCCTTTATGGTATGAATTTAGAAAAATCTCCCTAATTTCTGCAATGCTAACAAATGTGATGTCTGTATGCTACTGCAAATTCATATAACTAGATGTTCATGAAATGTTCAAATTGTTTATTTATTTAATGTAAACATTTTTTTTATTATTATTTATTTATTTTTTTGAAAAATTCTTTTAGAAAATCATGATTGTCAGGACCCACGCTAAACATTCGCGTCCGTGCCGAATGCAATAAAAACATAAATTCAGCAAAACAAACTGTAATTTGGCAAAAAGGAAATTCTCTAAAAATTCCACAGAGGAAAAAAACCCCCTCAAAATTGTTATAAATTCTGCTACAGAAAATAAAACCTGCCAAACAATTCTTATTTCTCTTAAGTGCAAGTGTATGCTATGTTGCGTCTTTGAAACATAAGCAGCAAGTGTTTGCATTTTTACTTTCTAAAATTATACTTTGTTCATTTGATAGTTGTTTAGCTAAGACTTTTGAAATTTGGCTAATATTTTAAATATTTGGCTAATTTACTGGCTAACAATTTGAAAATCCTAGTGTGAGCGCTGATTGTTATGTATATATTATTATTTAAATTCTGCGAATTTTCAACCTTTAATATATTCACATTAAAAATATTTTAAAAAGTTGCTTGTTAATATTTTTGATTAATATTTATTTGATTGTTTTTAGCATAAACTTTCCTGATCGGAAGAGACAAAAATCTTAAAAAGTAAATTTAAGACAAAAAACATACAAGCACTAGCCCAGCCAGAACTTGAAAGGAGTTAGAATCTTACCAGTCTTTAAATATATTCCCCTTATTAAGATCGGCAATGTGTGCTAACACTGAGGGCTCTTTGTGTTGACCCCCAAATCCGTGTGCGATACCCTGTAAGTAGGGATTGCAATACCGGACCAAAAATTTAATACCGGTATTCGGTATTTTTAAAACGTGATACCAGAATACCAGTATTTGAAATTTCTCAAAAATGCTTGAAAATATATTGTTTCGTTGCCACCTGTCATAATTTTATACAAAAATTGCATTTTTTATGGAAACGTATAGTGAACAAATATAAAATGAGAGGGAACAAATGCCCTAATAAAAAATCAATAATATTAAACAAAAATGCATTTTTTGAATTGTCTCTAAGCCTGAAACTCATTTTAGTGCTCAACTTGTTGAAAATACTCTTCCTGAATTCACGCAGGTGGGTGGTACTGTTAATAAAGCGTGATACATTTCCTCTAATTGTTTAGAAGTCCTTCATCTTCAAATAATTTGGTCTTTTACATGTTATTTTTGGATAAATCTTTTTGTGTGTGAGTGTGTGTTTCTTTTGTTGTGTGTATTTTTATTATTATTTTTTAATTTATAGCTAGTTGTTTTTTCTTTCGGAGAGACAATATTGTCCTAATATTAACATCATTTTCTCTTGAGCAAAAGATGTTTGTGTTTGCTTTTCATGCGCCCTTTTTTTTAAATTTACGATAAACTTGACTATAAATTTGATCTTGTTAGTTTATCTTATTCATTTTTGCTTTCTTTTCAAATACTACGTAAACATCTCTAAATATGTTTCAATTGATTATGCTTTACCTATATTAAAATTTTCAAAGCACTATATAATTTCTAAATGTTATCTTGCCATGTATAAAGCCAGATACAGGACACCAATCAATACCGGTGACAATAAATTACCATTTGTTATGCTAACAAAGAAAATATTTTTGTCAAAATTTAGCACAGTTAAGACATAGTTAAAAAAGATCATTAAGTATTACTTCAATTGAGGGTTGGAATAAATTGTTCATAGGACAACTGCTTTCTTCATTACAATCGAAATGAAATTTTACAAAAGGGAAAGTGAATGATCCTAGAAATGAAGAAAATAAAAACACTGTGTACGAAAATGCGATTCATCGCACCATCTAGTAATGACAATATCATTTTGCAACCTTTCTGATATTTTTTTTAAGGATATTCTATTAGTTTGTGGTTTTGAAGCCAAATTTTTACATCAATAGATTGAATTTGGTACTGTACCATGGAAAAAAAAATGTACATCTAAAATATAAGTAGATTTATAATAAATTAAATTAAAAATTCTTTAATTGAAACTTATTACTTTAAGCTAGTACCGAAAATACCGGTATTTTACCCCAGCAAATACTGGTATTACGAAATTGTAAAATTGCTCGAAATACCAGTATTCGGTATACCAGTATTGCAGTCACTACCTGCAAGTAATAAGAAAGTACAATGTAGAATTAACTTTTTATGTGTGTCAAATTTATGAAGTATTTCTTTTGAAGGTGGTAGTTCTAATGTATGTTTGTGCAGATTTTGTAGTTTCTTATATATTTGGGCTAATATTGAGTTATAATAAAAGTTGAAATTACACTTATTTCCAGGTTTTTATGTTTTGGGTTGTTGACAACTTCCTAATGCAGAAGCATGGACGTTGGAAGCAGTCAGTCATAAATGGTAAAGTAAAGATCCATTACGAAAGGAGTGATCAAGAGTCTTGCTCAGAATCTGAAATTTTATTATCAGGCGAAGATGACCCTTTAGCAGTTGAAGTCAACTGCCAGCAAAGACATCCAATGCTCATCTCGGTCTCCTGAGTTGTCTGGTACTTCATAACCTTCTGAGATGACCTACTTAGCTTGTTGCATTTCCGAAATCATTCCATCTTGAGTTTTGAAATTTAAGTCAAAGCCGATGATAAAGAATTTATATCCTCTGCAAAGCAAGAATAGTTAATATTGATAGTTTAATTGTAAAAGGTAAAAATCAATCTTCACCAAATCAATACCTGAACACGATCCTATGTTTCCAGAGGTCAGGAAATTCTCAAAAGAGTCACAAAAATTTTGCACCTGTATTTTTTTTTATTTTTTAAAACCTTTGTTGTCGCATAAGAAAGAAATTGTAGTTTTTGTAAATATCTATTGCATAGCTTTACAAGAATCAAGTTATTATAATACAAGCGAATTATCCTTATAAAGCTGTACAATGAATGTTTACAAAAATTGAGAGGGTTTCTTTTTTATGATTACAAAGGTTTTTTTTCAAATAGTCCCGAAAAAGTACCGAAAAGGGCACTAAATTTCACTTTTGAGATTGCGTGGAAACCCTGTCATCAAACCTCTAAACTCATATTTCCGAAATTCAAATGCTGTGTATTCTGTTATTTAAAGCTTGGTTTTTAACCATAAAAAAAGCAAAATAATAGTTGCTTCAAATCATCTTCTCCAATTCATCACTTCTAATTTGAAGTTCAAAGTTTCCTCCTTATACTTTATTCACTTCATTAAGCAACTGCTTTTAGATAACTCCCACTTGAAAACTTTTTTCTTTTCAGTCAGCAATTATTTTCTTGTTTTCAGTTTCCAGTATTACTCTTAATTGATAATCTTCAGTAAAACTCTTCCTTTTTATTTATTTAAATATCCTGAAGAACTCCTAATTTTTAGCCAGATTTCGGCATGATTACAGAACAGAAAATTCACTAATATCCTAAAGACTATTTTTATAACTTTTAATCTAAATTTTTTGTGATGTCATGCTTGTTAAAAAAGTCTTCAGTTCTCTTGCTTAACCATTGTTTCCCAAAAAAGGTTTCTTTCCTAACAAAATTCCATGCTGTCTTGCGACTATCGTCTGGAACGAGAAATGAGATGCTATTTTATTAGGAATAGTTATTTTAAAAAAAAATTCAGAAATAAATTACAAAATTCATATCTTGATAAATTTGTCAAAGGTTCAGTTGAAACCTTTGAATTATTGGTAGTTTAATTTGTGGAAAGTTCCCTCAACCTTCTCAAGTGTTTGGGACCCAGTAAAATCTTACAGGAATATTCAACTTATAAGGGTCTGAGTTATCAAGAGTTGACTATATTTAGCTTTGGAATCCTGTTTCACAACCAAAATCATAATTTATAAGCAAAAAAGAAATATTTCAGAATTGTAAAAAATAGATTCTTTATGTTCTTATTTCAACTGAAACTAGAAAATCACTCAACAAGATATGACTGGTAAAAAATTGCTTCTACATTTAAATGAAGCAATTGCTTGTGTTGGTGATATTTTGTAGTCGAAATTTTAACCCTAACTCCAGTGGATTAACTCTAAACTCCAGTAGATAACGTTCATTGTTGACCACTTTTTCATTTCTTCATTCCCCTGAAATGACAGTCTTACCAGTAAAACAGTTAAGTTACCGGATCCAGTTCAGCTTTGTCACAATGTTTAAACATTACAAAACATATTATCAAATTATCATGCCATTCCACAAGTTTTATTGTGGATGACATCACAGGAGTATTACTCGATCATTGGCTATTATATGTATGAGGATATTTGTTTTCAACGCAAAGGGAATTTTGTTCATGCAACAAGCTGATCATTCTATCTCAAAGGGTTATGCCATGTACTTCCTATTTCTAACCAAAGCATATCTTCATAACCAAAGAATAATTCCCTCACAGCACTCAGTGGTCCAAGAAGATATGTCGTCCTTCATTGTTAACAAGTTAGTGATTGGGTGCTGGAGATTTTCTGTGGTAATCCTGCATTTTCAAAATTAGAAGCATAAAATGAGCTTGTGTTCTATGTCACTTTTGTTCCTGAAATATATTTAGTTTTCTTTTTATTTTTTTTAAAAATTAAACATCATTTAGTTTTTTTGTTTTTTAGTGGTTAGTACTGTACAAAGCAGAAATTTTATGTGTAACCAAACATTTTTAGTGAATTAACAAATAGGATTGACTTCCATAGAATCTTTGTGGTACAGTTATTGGAGTTTTTTTTTTTTTTTTTGAAAAGTATTAGCACCAGGAAAACAAATTTGGGTGTTAAAAGCATTTTGCAAAGATTTAAAATCAACAACAACTTGTTTTACAGGAAAAGTAATAACTTCATTGTTTATAACAATTACTAATGTGTTGTGCCTTTTGTGGAGGATCCTGCAAAGTCACAAAAAAAAAAAAAAGATAAGCTTTTATATAAATTCATTTTTGTGCTGTAAATTCTTAAAAAGCTGTCTTTTTTTTTTTCCTTTTTCTTTTTTTCTGGAGAAATTGCAGCTGTGCTTTTGCTATAAAAAAATGCCCATTTGTTAGTAAAATCCAGAAACATTATCAAATTGATGCATATTAATATTTACTAATTTTGATACTGTGGTGCCTGAGTAATCTTAATATATAAAAATCTTCTGTGCGGACGTTTGTCACCATAAGTCTTTTAAACGGCTGGACCGATTTTGATCAAATTTTTTGTGTGTAATTAAGTTGTGGCAAGCATGGTTTCGAAGTGCGATGGATCGAATTGGAAACGTTTTTGTTAATTAATTTAAGCATTGGATGATTATATCTCCCAAAAGATTAATATTTATTTTAACCTATTGTTGAGCGAGAATTGAAATAAATATTTAACCCATTGCCAAAGGACAATAAGAAAGCCAGTTCTGCTTTTCATAATGAAATTTCCTAGGGTGATATGTCAATTGAGAATAGATGAAATGTAGAGGGAGAGAGTGAAGCCTTCATTTCTCTTGAAAGCAACGATTTTAGGTTTCGAGATATATTTTAAAGTAAAGTACTGGAAGGTTCACGCAAAACGCGTGTTCTGTCGTTGTAGTTGAACCATGTGACCAAATTGGTGCTTTAGGTTTTCCTAATCAAATGATCAGAAAGTACCGTACCTAGCAACATTTGTTTCTTGGCTCAAATCCATCTGAATTTTGGCACCAATTTCAAGAATACTTTTAGGATTATCAAAGTAATTAGTACATTATTAAAGGAAAAGATAATGGAATTTAAAGACGAAATGAATTTTATTTTCGTCCAGATAAATTACAACAGGGTAATTCTGTACACAAAAGATCAGTTCAGTGGAAGATCTTCATCTTAGGTGGGAAAAAACAAATTACGCAATATATGAAGTTTTCGTTCACTGATCGGCTGAATTACAGTAAAGTGGTGGCTTGGTGACTTAGGCTATATAAACAATAGAGCTGCGTGATCATTTGTTTACATTTTTAAAGCTACTGTTAATGTAATTTATTGTATTTTTTGTGTTTGGTGAAATATTTCAAATTGCAAAGAATTGTTTTTCCTTTTTAAAGAGTTTTTAGTCATTTTAGTTGAATTTTATATTGGGGTGGGGGGGGGGGGGCTGAGTGATTTTCGCTTATTCAGGGAACTGTTTTTACCTTTTTAATTTTTTTAAACGATATCCTTTCGATTGTTTTATTCTTTTCCATATGGGGGATGTTGCAGTGGGATTTAACGTTTGTTCTAGATGGGTAGTTAGTTTTTTCCTCTTAATACCTGAGGACGCTTTTTATCCTTTGAGTATGGCTGAAGGAACAAGCCATCAAGTACGATTAAAAAATAGTTAATAAAACAAAGACTCAGCGGGCATTAGATAAATCAGGTTGTAATAAATATACGCATTCTGTTACCAAGCAGCTTGAAACATTTTCTTTTACTTATTTTTTTCAACTAAACGGTTCAAACACTTAATATTTTATTGAAATTTTTTAACTTCTCAATTTACAAAGTTTGAACAGAACAACGTCTGTCGGGTCCTCTAGTATTTTATAAAAGTGAACTTTTATCTATTTATGAATTGCTTAATGTTTCACTTCTAGTTTCTTTTAAGTGTTAGCTTCAATTAAGATTAGAAAAAATATTTTTGGGAGATGCAAAATATTCATTGTAGCTTCAGTTATTTATTTCATCTTATTATGCTAACATAATTTTAGATTCAAGGACAGAAAATTGTGTTGCCTCATTAAGAAACAATTGTTTACTACCAAAAAAAAAAAAAGTAATAATGATACTAAAATGAAAGCTCATGTTATTTAAATGTTTGAACATTAAGTTTTTACTAAATACTTACTTCAAGAGAGTGGTTTGCTAACAGTGGGGTTTTTTTTTAATGAAATTGATGTAGAATATTAATTTAATTTTTAGAAAGTTTTGGTCTTCACATTAACTGCTTCCCATGTTCCAGTTGAGCAGTTATTTACATCATTGTCAAGGCTCACACATATCACTGTATGAGAAAACCATGATGGTTGAATTTACACCCAAGTGTTGAGCATTTCTCTTTCTCATGGACATCTCACTACCGCCATAATGGTTGCAGATTATATTGTTGTTATCTGAGATATAAATATCCCCTTTTGGTTTCCCATCCATAATCAGCATCTGACTTCAATCTTCAGATTTATTGCATCATTTTGCCATGTCATGATTTCATATAATGTGCTTTCAATATGTATTTTGAGAGCACATTATATTAAAACAATCATATTGAAGAGCTGACTTTGTTCTTAACCTTTTCTATAATTTAGTGATTTTTCTTTTATACAAAACTAACCCCGTACAGCATCAGCATCTGATTTTGAACTACAGAAATCCCCTCAACAGTGCCCTCAGATTGTGTTGCAGCCTCCATGTTTGCAAATGGATACAAAATATTTTTACTGTTAAAATGCATTCCAACATAAACGCTTATGAGCAAATTTTTATATTGCTTTCAGCAATGCCTGCATGTCAACTTTCACAGATTTGGCTTAAAAATTACTCAAATCAGCTGTTTTTGCACATCAGTCTCTATTTTTTATTCCTTTCAAAATCCGATTGCATCCACCTCTATAAAACATGCCCAATTTTGTTTAAAATGTCATTCTACCTCTTTGGCATAACTAATTTTGTATTTGACATTATTTTTAACTCAACTTCCATTTCATGTTCCGTGGCAGAGAACTTGCAAGCTCTGCATTTTCTTTGCCACATCCACTCATTAATTTCAATCCAGTTGTATCTGAGTTGTTTGAAGCATACCACTCATAACAATTTAGAATTGATTGAAGGGGGGGGGGGGAGAGAATACAAAATTTTGTGGTACTGCAAAAGTTTTCTGAAATCTGTTATCTGTCCCAAATTCAGTTAATTAAAGTGTAAACTGTTCATTTTTTTTTAAATACTAACAACATTTTTTAACTTGTTTGAATAATCCAATGCTGACACTTCTCTGAACAACTACCTCCAGCCTTTTTATTTTTCAAAAAGCAGGTAGCCACTCCTGAGAAGTTTCACTATATTTTTTAATTATTCTTTGAGCTATCAAAAAATGGAAAAGATATGGAAATAAAAAGTTTGCTTGAAATTGGAACTATGTTTTGGCCATTTTACCGCCTTTTTCCTTACTTACTTGCCTAGTTTTTGAAGCCCCTAAAATGGGCGTTTCCTTTCTTTATGCCAATACCTTTCAGATCAACTCCCAATTTTGTGCCTCAAAATCCCTCACAAAACCATTTGTTCCTTGCTACCCCACTGTATTATTAAAATTTGTGAAAACATTTTTATGTGAAGTTTTCTTGTTATTAACTAAATTTTCCTATTTGTGTACATTTATTTTTAAATTTTAGTTTTGTGATTAAAAAAAGTAGCAGAACATTTTGCTTCCAAAAGTAAATGTTGTAAAGAAATATATATATATTTTAGTTATCCTTCTTGTTTTATACTTACTGAAAAACAGTACTGTAAAATACTGATTAGAACAGTGGTTCCCAACCCAAAGATGTCTACAGACTACTCAGCTTGAAATAGAATTACCATAAGCTAACCATTGTATTATTACATACAACTAATCATTTGAAACTAAATTCAGAAGTGACATTCCTATTTTTTCAAAAACAAGCTACAGTATAACCCCGATTTAAGGATTGTCAAGGGACTGGGAAAAGTTATTTTTAAATCAAGGACATCGCTAAATCGAGGAGCATAGACATTTAATGCAGTTAAATCAGGACCAGTGAAATGTATCATTAAATTGAGGAAATCGTTAAATCGAAGTTATGCTGTATTATCAATTAAGGAACTATTACAATTAACAGCACAGTCACATAAACACAAACTGCAGATTGTCTTTGCGTAGCCCACAAACCTAGCTATGAAGTTCCACCTGTTTTAATGGTGTTGCAAGCTTCCTCTCTACGTCATAAAAAAAATATCATTATGTGTTATGGTATGTTCTAATAATTATGTCAAAGATTATATCTGACATGATTCATCAGAACAAATGTATTTACGTCTTATTTAACAAAATTCATAATTTTGATTTAATTACGGAAAAAGATTACTTTTTTATAAGTTATCATGGACTCTCCCACGGACCAACCCCAAGACCCTCATGGACTGCTTTTGGTCAAGGGACCACTTGTTGGGAACCACTGGTTTATACCCAATGAACTTTAATATTTTTGCAATTGCTTGTTTGAATGTCATGCAGTGGCGCCGGAAAAGGGGGAAGGAATACCCCCCCCCACACATGCATTGGTTTTAACATAAATGCGTATTCTACTGCAGTAGTTTAAACATATAAAAGGACTCTTTTGATCAAAAAACTCCCTCCAGAAGGTTTTTCTGACTGTGCTAATGATGTCGTGAAAATATAAACAAGTTGTGTAAACTGAAAGCTATAATCATCTTGTACAAAAATATTATGACAAGTTTGATTTTATCAGTCAAATAAGATTATTTTTATACAGTGAAACCTGTGTATAACAATACTGTCTATAACAATAAACCTGTCTACAGCGATATTTTCCTTGGTCCCAGCAAAATTTTAGCATAGATAATCAAACTGTCTATAACAATAACCTGTCTGTAGCAATATTTTTTTAGGTCCCAACAGTATCGTTGTAAACAGGTTTTACTGTACCTAAAATTTTGATGTATCATTCTACTTTTTTGTTGCAAAATGGACAATTTTAAAATTTCTGCTTTATACAGTTGTTTTGCATTGTTCAAAGGAAAAAAAATCAGTTGGTTTGATTCAAAAAAGAAAAAAAAAACATTATACTGACATCAATGAAATAAAATATTTTTGCTATTCATTATGTACAGTGATAATTTTAAACACAATATTTTTAAACTCGAAATCACATCTGTCCAATTTTTATTGTAGATGGTTATTAAAATCATTATTTTCTCTCATATTGAAAACTTCAGTTCAGCCTTCATTTAATAAAATTCTGTGGTATATGTTTTGTAATAAGTCTATTAAATTAGGAGTGCCTAAACTATGAAAAAATATAAAGCATATTGCTGGAAAATTTAAATTATATCTTCGTTCACGGCCTGTTGTTGTTAAGTTCTTTAGTATTTGTTGTGTAGTGAACCTTTTGAGCTTTCCTGACTTTATTTGTGTCAAATTGATATTTTCCTTATGTCAAATTGAAGTTTTTAATTCAACTGAAATTGCACTATAAGCAAAAGTGTGAAAAAGTTAGACTACATTTGCAATCCTTTGTGTATCTTGGTGAATCACATTAATTGATCCTTACAATTATAAGAGTTATTTTGCATTTAAAATGTCCTTGAATATGAGAAGAAGGGTTCAGAAAAAAAAAGAATCATATTTTTGGAACTGTTTGTCAAGTTGTATCTCATTGTTATATGCCAAAAGAAAGAAAGAAAAGAAAGAAATTGTCCTTAATGAAAATTTTGTTAGAGCTATCATTTATGTACACCGAAAATAAATGAAGTTTTAGAAACTGATAAATAAATAGTGACAAATGCATTAAAAATATATATCTAAAGTAGAAAAGTTTTTGATAAATTATTGAAAATCTGTATTAAAAGAATGATTAAGAAATTTTTAACATTGCTGCAAAAATGTTAATTTAATCGCATAATTATTTATTAAATTTGTTTCAATCATATGTGATACTTATTTTGAAAGCTGGAGTTAATATTTTTTTGAAGTGCCCTTTAAACCCCTTCATCAAGATTTTTTTTTCAAGGAAACTGGTTTAAAATGTCCCCCCCCCCCCCCTTGTTGTGACAGAAAATGAATGGATAGACATAGTTTGTTATTATTTGCGATTTCAGTTATGAGAAAGACTGGGGGGGGGGGGGGAGTGAAAGCATCAAATTCAAAGAAAACATTGCTGGTTTATTTATAATTTTAAAATCCAACTGTCATACTTAAAGCGTAAGGATCGCTGAAAATTCAGTTTGACAATAAAAATAGATGTACAGGAAATCCTGTTACAACAAACTTCAAGGGACTGCAAATTATGTTCGTTGTAACGGAATTTAAGTAACGTAATGGAAATTAAATGGGTACTGAAAATTTATTTCGTTGAAACAGATATTTTGTTGTATTGGTGTTCGTTGTAACAGGATTTCACTGTATTACCTTTTCCTTTACAAGAGAAATCATGGTCTACAAAAGACAAATGCTGCATAGTTGTGCCATCCATGGTAAATTTGTTCAGTAATAATATGTAGCCTATCTATTTTTACTAGATGGAACTCCTAACTTACATTAGAAATGAAATAAAGTGAAATAAAAGAATGTTCGCAGTCAAACCCGAGCGGTGGTGCAAATTTGCCGGGTAACCTTCGCTCATGTCGGTCATGGACAAATGTGTTGAGTGGTTGATTTTGAAATGTTACTTTATTCTGCCACCCCTTTAAGGGAGGAATAGTGAGTAAATAAAAAGGATTCTCGGTCAATTTTCAGTTTAACTCTAAGATGTTTGTCACAACAAGTAACACTCGAAGAACATTGAATCTTTCATAATAAAAAGAAATTTATGTTTTTAAATAAATGCTCATTCCTGAAGTCAAGCTCCTTCTAGGAATTTCGAAAAATAAATGAATTTGTTATTGAAAAATTTATGAAATAAAGGCTTTACTGTTCATTTAAATGTTTTTCAATATTTTAAAGAGCATAAACTTCTTGTGATAAGTCAAAATGTGAGATTGAAAGCAGAAAATTTTAAATTACTTAATCTTTTTGTGTTGCTTAGATTTTAGTTATAAATATTGATTTTTTTTCTTGTGATAATTTGTAATGTAAATATATTTTTCCCCCTTTCTAAGTTAGTGTATCTGTTTTTAACATGTTATTTATCATTTCATGTATTTTGCTTTTAATTAATACTGACTTTTTTGTATTTATGTATTTATTTAAAGATATTTGCTATCATAAATCAATAGTTTTCTCTGAAATCAACAAAAGTTATGTGATTAATTTTTTAATGTATATAATGTGTGATGCTTTTATCACATCTGAAAAATGTGCTAATAAATTTCCAATTGTAGAAATTGTTTATTAAACTGTGCATTTTAAAAGAATTATTCAATTCAATGAATTAGTCATTAAATATTTTTATATTAAAATGCTGTAAACATGCCCTTTGTTTTTAAATTCCATTTTGCTCATCACTGAGACTTACACTGAAATCAAATTAAATTTGATATTTTCAAAGATAGAATGAAACAATTTGGTGCAAATCTTCTTTAAAATTTGAAATTTGTAACTAAAATATTTGATAGCAATATGTTAATGCATTTCATTTTTTGTTTTGTATATTCTCATTAAAGTCCTAATTGTTTCAGTTGTGTGTTATGCATCTGTTTTGTTTTACTTATATATTTTTATTCAATTGGTATTCTTGCAGAATTTAAACCCCTCCCCCCGTTAAGGGCGGACTGGATGCCCAAGACGGCGTAGAAAAAAAAAAAACAAGATGAAACAGGTCTTGGTGAGGGTGCAAAAAAAAAAGGAAAACGCACACATTCAAGGACGCAAATAAAATAAAAACAAACGAAGGCGCAAAGATAAACGGAAGGAGCTCAGGTTAGAGAGGGCACAAAAAAAGAAAAGCTAAAAAGTCTGTGATGGTACAATATTTTAGACAAAAAATTACTTAATGTCTGCAATGACAACCGATCAATACTACGATCAGATACAGGCCCTATATGCTTTCAGCAATGGAAGCACCACTGCGAGAATTGGAGGGGGGGGGGGGGGGGAGGTCCCTAAGAGACTACTTTTGAGGGGCGATGAGATGTTCAATTTTTTCCCCCGTGTTGGTTTGCATTGCTTTTCTACAGACAAAGGTTAAGTACTTTCTAACAGCTCCACCCCCCCTTCAGAATTATGTAGTTCTTGGTGTCCCAGGTTCCACATTCATATGCAAGAGTTCCTTTATTTTGTAGGAAGCAATCGCAAGTTGGTATACAATCGTAAGTTTGTATGTTAAGTCTAGATTATCAAATAAAACGTGTTTCTCTAGCTATAATGAATATGCCGAATAGAATAAATTCCCGCAGGTTGGACCGTTGCTTGACTAGCAGAACAGGCCACTCCCATCTGGCTACGGACCTGCAACAAGAAAGTCTCCTGGAACACATGTACTGGGAAATTAGGGACTTCCTGGGATTCCAAAATGTATATATCTACTTGTAGGCAATCTTAGGAAGATGATTTTGTGAGAAGTCCCCCCCCCCCTTTTCCCCCTTTTTTGAGCAATCGCTATTGTTTATTGTTATTACTTGACACTTTTGAATTCCTATGATTTTATTTTCCCCTCTTCTTCACCACCGTCGGCCGGCCGCCTCACGATGCTGCTCCTCTAGCGAAAACCATCTCCAGGTGTGCGTCACTTACTTGCCTACATTAACACCTACACACACACATACACTTACACACGCATACATACACATCCACACACAAACACGCCTACATGGTCACACCACACACACACACACTCGTGATTGCGAAAAACATAATTTGAATTCAAGATGTCAAAGTTCAAATTATTTTTTTTCTCAAAACTTTTTTCTGAGACTGGTTTGCCACTCATAACATACTAGGACCAGTCTAGCTGGGCCCAGAGCCTGTTGCTGGTCGTCACTTTTGTATTTGTATTTGTAACCGGCGTCTTCTGGTAACTGGTGCAACGCGCCTGGTTAAACACCAGTGAACCACGGTCAACAACCGGTAAGTCTATTCGAACACGACCGTACTTTTTTTCATTGGCCCATTGAGTCTGAATTAACTGGTAACTCTTTCGAACAAGGTTGCCGCAAATTTCCCTGTAAAAATCGCCAGGATTTTGCTGTAATTAATGTCCGCCTAATTTTTGATAGGAAAATTTATAAATTTTGCCACTGAGCTGAAAGAACCTGTGGGCGCTATCATAATCTTAACTGAAGTGCATCAGCCAAGAAACATCTAAACGTATCGTTAATTGCATAATAATAAGAAAACATTCGGAGCGGTGAGTGTTATCAAGATAAGTAATTTTGTGTTTTCCTATGCTCTAAAACATGGCTTTGCGTGTGCAATTTGAGAATAATAATGAAGTTGGTGTATTTTCGAAATTAACTAACACATACTGTCTTGTAGCCATCGGTGGCTCAGAAAATTTTTACAGTATCTTTGAAGGCGAGTTATCCGACACTATACCGGTTATTCATACATCAATTGCTGGTTGCCGAATCATTGGCCGACTAGTTGTAGGTAACAGGAATGGTTTGCTAGTTCCCAACTCTACAACTGATCAAGAACTTCAGCATCTGCGGAACTCATTACCAGAAAATGTTAAAATACAAAGAGTTGAAGAGCGTTTGTCAGCTTTGGGCAATGTTATCGCTTGTAATGATTATGTAGCCTTGACACACCCAGATCTTGACAAGGAAACTGAAGAAATTTTAACCGATACATTAAAAGTAGAAATTTTCAGACAGTCAATCGCCGACAACGTGCTAGTTGGCAGTTACTGCGCATTAAGCAACCAGGGTGGTCTCGTTCACCCGAAAACAACCGTTGAGGATCAACATGAACTATCATCTCTGTTGCAAGTCCCTATAGTTGCTGGATCCGTAAATCGTGGCAGCGATGTCATCGGTGCTGGAATGGTAGTTAATGACTGGTGTGCGTTCTGTGGAATGGATACGACTAGTACAGAAATTTCTGTCATTGAAAGCATCTTTAAGCTAGGTGACACAGTAGGTTCTACTATAACAGCTGAAATGAGGGCTTCCTTAATAGAAAGCATGGCTTAAAAAGATCCTACTTTCTGAAATAATGTTACCATCAAATAAATGATTTTTTTCCCACTGTATTATTGATTTTTTCTAACATCCAATATTTTGTATTAAAAAAATTCATCTTTCTTATGTTCAAAATTTGAGGTACTTCTTTACATGATTATATTCTTACAAAATTCAATAGAAGAAGCATATCCAGACAACTATTTCTATGCCTCATATGGCAAATTGCTTTTTTTTTTTTAAATATTGACTCAATCATCTTATTTCTAAAGTCATTTTATTTGGGGATATTTTTTTGATGGGATCGTACTTTAAGCGTTTTTTTTTTTCTTTCTAAAAGCTTTTAAGAGAAGATTGCCTAAAACATGATGTACACGACATTATTCTTTAAAGTAATATTTGGTTAAAACTCAAGTAAATTATTCAAAGAAATGCTGCAAAAGAACAGCAATGTTTTCATCCCCATGAAATATAGTTGTAAAGTCAACCTTTAAATTTACTACGGGTCCCCTTCTGTTAATAAAGGCGTTCCATCTTTCTCATGTATGGGCTATGGGGAGGGGAGGAGAGACACCTGTTGGCCTGAACCTGAAGAGGGCCCAATATTGAGGCAAACAATATGGAGGGGCTCCCAAAATTTCTGCGCAGGCCCCTGCTCATGTACAATTATTTCAAAATATCTTCAAGAAGCTGCTTGAGGATAAAAACTTCTGAACATACTGTTATTGTATATTCAGTAAATTACCGCCCAATAGCCAGGGCTAAAGCAGAAATACGTGAAATACACCGACAGCTCAGTCATTTCCAGCTGAGGACTGCAGTTTCGTGCTTATTAGCACTCATCAGCCCGGCATAGGAAAGTGACTGGGTTGGAGATGGAAAACCTCTTAAGGAAGCCAAGAGTGCGAAACAAACTGGTAGCTAATATGGAATTAGCAGACCAGACGAGTGACCGAAGCAATGGTTCGGTTCAACTCGAAGATTGAACGCAAAGCAAGGTATATTCAGTAAATTACACCCATTAGCCAGGGTTAAAGCAGAAATACGTGAAATACACCGCCAGCTCAGTCATTTGCAGCCTAATTCTGGTCTGCTAATTCCATATTAGCTACCAGTTTGTTTCGCACTCTTGGCAGGGATCTGTCCAGGATTTTTCACAGGGTCCGTTTTTTGTGAAAAATCAAATAATTTTGTGAAAAATGAATTAATTTTGTGAAAAAACAAATATTTTGGTTTTTTTTTTTTTTTTTTTTTTGTTAAAACGAAATTTTAGAATTTAGAGATGACACAAACTGTATCAATTAAACTTAAAGTTGAGTGTTTTCCTCTTCTATGTCGAGAATATCATTCTGGATTGTTTTTTATATCGTTCTGGATATTTGGTGGGAGGGGGGCATCGCTCTCTTAAGTATCAATATTTATCTACCATTCTACATTATGTTAAATTATACTAGAAACATTTCTGTAGAGCATTTAAAATATTTGTAACAAAAAAATAAATAAATAAAATAAAATTCAGACAAGGGTTCAGCATTTTTAACTTTTTGACCCAAGATACTCTTAAAGAGCACAGAATTTCGTTTAAAACTTATAAATTCCGTGATTTTAACAAAAATAAAAAGATATTTTAATTGTTTACCTTTTTACAAAGCGTACTAAACATCAAAAAATTCGAAAAATCGGATTCCCATAGTGGATGCAAAGAGATCGCAATTCTCAAAGTAAAGGCATCAAAAGTATAAAAACGGCTTGTAAAAGAAATATTTTTTATTAAATTATTTTAAAATTGCATTTTAGAGTCCTATGATAAACATTTCATTAATATCTGTATACACGGTTGAAGCAAAAAAATAAATAAATAAATAAACCATCTATATCTATCCTCATAAAAGGGAATGGAATTTTGCTTTAAAAACATGAAATGAGAGATCTAACAAAAATAAAAAGACTTTTCATTTATTTGCATCCCAATAAAGCGAAGTTAGCTTGAAAAAAGAACAAAATATGATTCTCATATCGGATGTTAAAGGATTGCATTTTTCAAAGTGTAGACATCTAAAGAAAAAAAAAACGGTAATTAAAAGAGTTTATTTAAAGTTAATCATCCTTGTTAGCATCGAAAAATCAAAACCCATATAATTTTCTCCCAAAATAATAGTTAAACATCGCACCGCACCTTAAAAACGCAAATATTGACAAGCTGGTAAAATGAGAATTTTTTTGTACTCAAGTCATTATAAAGGTTCAACGCCAGACTCTAAGTGGTGATAATTTTTGAGTTGGTAACACTATCTGAAGCGATCATATTTTCCCCCACCCCTTACTATCCTTTTGCAGTTTTAAGTTCATTTCGCAGATATATATTATTATTGTTTAATTAAATCATGAGCGAGGAGAAAAGTGCTTACCAACGCCTTTTCAGAAAAGTTTACAACACCGCTACTAATTAGCTGTGATAAAACAAACAACAATCATTATATTTATTTGCAGAGTGCCAGTGTTTTTTTTTTTTTTTTTGCAAAATTAGACGATTTTGTATAAGTCTGATCCCTTTAATTTGACTTCAGAAAAGGTTCCAAAAATTATCGGTTTATACAAAAAAATATGCGTTATTTTGCTTTCACATTTGCTCTTTCAATAAACAATTTGTGAAAGATCCGATCTTGTTTATCAGAATTTTGTGAAGGGTCCGTTTTGGTTGATCGGAATTTTGTGAGAGGTCCGTTTTGGTTGATTGGAATTTTGTGAAGGGTCCGTTGACGGACCCAAATATCCTCTGGCCAGACCCCTGCTTGGCTTCCTTAAGAGGTTTTCCATTTCCAGCTCAGTCACTTTCCTATGCCGGGCTGATGAGTGCTAATAAGCACGAAACTGCAGTCCTCGGCTGGAAATGACCGAGCTGGCGGTGTATTTCACGTATACTGTTATTGTGTTATAATTCGTTTAAGATACATAATTTTTCTTTCATTTGTAAATATGTTATAGATTTAATAAATATTTTGTTTTTCTAGAATATTTAACTAAATCAACTGTGGCTCTATAGGGGACTCGGATCTAGTACATAACACCATCAATTCTCGACTCTTCTGGGGCAAAATTCAAGTTATCGAGGATGGGATTAACTTTCACTTGTTACTCTTACAATTCCGCACACATACGATATGAACTGCTCGACATTGAAAATACAACACCAAGAAGTAATG